>NW_004955584.1:599897-617947 GCF_000276665.1 Chinchilla lanigera
TTTATTTATTTATTTATTTATTTTTGGTTTTTTTCTGGTACCAGGAATTGAAATCATGACCTTGCACTTGCCAGACAGGCGCTGTGCCGCTGAGCTAAATCTCCAGCCCCTTGACTTTAGTTTAGTGCATGGTGATAGACATGGGTCTAACTTTAGTCTTTCACACATTGGAGGGCCAGTTTTTCCAGCACCATTTATTAAAAGGCTATCTTTCTTCCAGTGAACATGTTTGGCCACTTTGTCAAAGTTTTTGTACATCTAAAGAAATCACCAACAGAGTAAAAAGAAAACCAAGAAACTTGGAAAAAAATTTAGCCAACTCTCCCTCAGACAAAGGACTTCTATCTAGAACATATAAAGAATTTTAAAAAATAAGGCCCCCCAAATTCAAAGACCCAATCCAAAATGGGCATCTGAGATAAAGAAATACAAATGACAAATAAATATATGAAAAAATGTTCAACATCACCGGTCACTCAAGAAATGCAAATTAAAACAACTATTCCATCTCACTCCAGAAAGAATGGCTATCATGAAGAAAGCAACGCATAACAAATGCTGGAGGAGTTGTAGGGAGAAAGAAACTCTTCTCCACTGTTGGAGGGAATGTCGACTGGTGCAGCCACGTGGAAATCAGTCTGGAGATTCCTCAGTAAACTAGGATTAGAGGTCCAATTCAACCCAGCTATTCCCATCCTGGGTATTTTTCCAGAAGAATTGAAAACATCATACAACAGCAATACATGTGAACCCATGTTTATAGCAGCACAATCTGTAATAGATAAATCTTGGAAACAACCCAAATGTCCATTAACTGATGAATAATTTAAAAAGATGTGATACTTTTATACAATGGAGTACTACTCAGCTATAAAGAAACTTAAACTAGAGGCTTTTGTAGGTAAATGGATGCAACTAGAGATCATACTCATAAGTGAAATAAATCAGATTCACGTATGTAAACATCGTATTGTCTTCCTAGTATAAAAATCTGGAAGAGTAAATAAAATTTGAAAGGTACAATAGATATTGTGAAAGGGAAAAGAAACTGCTCAAATAAGAAGGAGCAATTGGGATAAAAGAGGGGAGAGGAAAAAGAAAGAAGAAAAAGGAAAAAATGTGTATGTATACACAGTATAGCTAGGATAATTGTTTTACTAATATCTGTTGGTTTATTGAAAGGAACTGTAAATGTGTAATTGTTTGATCAGTCTTGCATGCCTATATCTGATTATATGTGCTAGCATTTTGAAGATGGCATTATGTAGTATAACAACCATTATAAATATCTTCTCACCATGTTTTGAAATTCTCTATCATTTTTTATTGTTCTCTATGCTGTTTTGTTTATGCACTTGTTTTTGTTATTTTAGGTTTTTCTTTTCTCTTTAAAATGAAAGACAAAATTTATATGTATATAAAAGTGTATCTGGGATAGGTGTATTGCTGATGTCTGTGGTTTACTGAAAGGAATAGTCAATGCATAAAATTTTCTTTTTTCTTGACCAATTTTGCACGCTTTAATCTGGTAATCAGAGTGACTAATCTGAAAACAACAGCATGTTGTATAGGAACCATTGTTGAACTCCTACCATCTTGTATGCTGAAGCGCTGCATAGTTTCCAAAATTTTTTATTACTTGTTACCGTCTTTGATTGCTTGATCAATCTTACATTCTTACTTCTGGTGGCCTGAGGTGTGGTGAGTGTAGAAGTCACTTAGTGTCAATACAACCTCACTGAAGATTGGAGAGTTCATAATTGAGAAATGCCTGGTGAGTTCAGCAAAATTGGGAAATCTTGGGGCTGGGGATTTAGCTCAGTGGCAAAAGCGCCTGCCTGGCAAGCGCAAGGTCGTGAGTTCGGTTCCCGGTACCAGAGAAAAAACCAAAAAAAAAATTGGGAAATCTTTTTTCCAGGGCCCAGTCTTCAACTACATTGAAGATCACAGTGTGTAATGTAGCAACCATTGCTAATTCCTATCATTTTGTTTTGAGGTATTGCATCACTTTTGTTGTTTTTGTGTTATTTTGATTTTGTCTTCATTGTTGTTTTGTTAGTTTTTTTCATTTTTAAAGTAAAAGATTAAAACTCCTATGCTTTCTCAGGTAACTAGAAATAATGGGAAATTGCCCCACAACAGAAATGCAGATGAACAAAGTTTGATTCAGGAAAAGGCTCCCTTACGTTCTCCAGTGCAGTTATGCTAAGCTGGAAAGTAGCACATTCCCTGGATAACTCTCCTGTAGTGCGAACTCCCCACTGCCAGTAAAGACAAGTGTTTGGTTAATGGCTGGCCACCTTCACCACACCCACAGGGCTAGTTCCAGTGCTTTCTATGTTTTATGAGACTGGATCCTTGGCTAAGGGAGTCCCCTAGTATGGCTCTATTTATAATGCTTTTTTCCTGCCTGAACTCTATGGTGCTCACGGAGACCTGGGCCCTGGAGAAACGATTTTCCATATTTGCTGCACTTAGCAGGCATTTCTCAAGTATGAACTTTCCATTGTTCAATGAGGTTGGATTGATACTAAGTGACTTCTACACTCACCACACCTACAAGGATTTACTCCTGTGTGAACTGTGTAAAGCTGAATAAGAAAGAAGCTCAAATGCAGAATCCAGGGTGGTGAACCAGTGTGTGGTTTTGTTTGTTTGAATCTGGAAGCTTCCCCAAATTAGTCCCCTTGTAATGACTTTTTCCACTCCAAAAGCTTTCCCCAACAAAGTGCACTGCATGGACTCCCAGTGGTGGGAGATGTCTGGAGCTGGTGAAGGGTTCAGGTGGCCTGGACGTCCCCATAGCTTTTACAAAGCTAGAGAGGTGCCCTGAAACATGGAACCTGCAGTGTTCACTGGTAAGTTCCTGTCCATATTCTGTTCTATGGGCTTCTCTTCCCTGTAATGTGTCTGGTCCTGGTGAAGTTCTGCATTTAAATAGAAGCCTGCCACCCTTGCACGGCCTCGTACAGTTTCTACCCAGTGTGTGGCACTTGGTGCTCATGCAGGTCTAGAGAACCCTTCAGGGTTGGTACTCGAACCTTGAGCTCAGGTACTCAGTCCCTAGAGGGGGAAACTTTCCTGACAGAGCGATAGCAAATGGTGACTTGTGACACTCCTTCAGAAACACTGCTCAAGCAAGAGTTCTCATTTTCCACACTAGGCCAACAGGCTGACAGCAGAGAAACGTTGATGAAATGTATGTCGACTTTGGTGTAAGAATAAATGAACAGTGTGTCACACGGCGGAATGCCCCATGGGGTGATTATCGACACAACAGGTCTAGTGGAGAAAGGGACTGCTAGGGGCTGGGCCTCTGAGTGTCCCAGAATAGGGGCTACCTCGCCAGGCCAGGGAGAAGAATGGGTTGCAGTTCAGGGGAAGGGCGGGGCCTCCAACTCGCTCATCTGCCCACACCTGTCATTAGGGCCTTGTCTGCTGATAACACGTGTGCTGTGCAGAAGGCTGGCTTAGTCCAGGCCAAGGAAAACCACTGACACTGACTATCCCACTCAAGGACAATGCAGGTGCATGTGCACACTTCACGGGTTGTGTGTTGGTGTGGCGAATAATGCAGAGGGGTCAGCAGAAAGGAAACAAGATTCATGAAGGGCAAATATGGCAGTCAAGGGATGCAAATCACAGATGAAAGGGCAGGGCAGTAAATTTTAAAGTATGAGAATAGAGTCAGAGTGGGCAGTGGTATTTTCACCAAAATGTGGGCAGAGACAGGAATGATGGCCTTTGTGACGCGAACACACACCGCTCTTCCATGCTGTATTCCAATTGGTACTTAACGGTCATCCTCTGAGACTGCCGTGCCACGTCCACCCTCTGAAGCAAATAGGTCCCTCCCTGCAAACCCACTTGTGTGCTACACACGAGCTGAGTGATGAGCACCTAGGGGAAAGGCAGACAGTGGTTGGCAGTCGGTTTGGGTAAATGGCAAAGATGGATAGTGGATTGGATGAGAGAGAAGAAAGAGATTCCTTCCATTAGAGCTCTATGCAACCCTGACAAAGAGCTGAGGCGAGTATGGGCTCCAGTGAGAGGTCTAGAAGTGGAGGGTGCTCCGAAGACGGCTGTCCAATCTTCCCCCTAACCAGCTCCCCTAAGAAGGACAGTCCCCATGCATGAACAAGGGCCCAGAGGTCAAGACAGCAGAGACCCAGAACAAGCAGGCAGGTGGATATAGGCCTTGATGGCTGGGGCTCACCTAAGCTCAGACCCTCAGCTTCCTGGACCCCTCTCCATAGACTTTCCGTGCAGCCAAGAGGTAACCACAAGCAACCACCGGCCTCTAGCTGGAGGACAGACCTGGAGAAACTAAAGTGATCCCAGCAGTAGCTGGCCCCAAATCCCATCTTCATGACACTCTAGGTGGACATGTTGTCATTTGAGCCCTCATCAATGGGCCCTGTCAGCCTGCGGGCCCGGTGCTTTCTGAGCCATGTGCTTCTGCACCTACCAGACATCCAGCAAGCATTCTTCCTCCTGGCTTCCCTGAGCCAGGCAAGTGGTGGAGAAGCTGGACAAGAGGCTCTCCACCTTCTCGTGAAGGACAGGGCCTCCCTCTTTCCTAAGTGTCCAAAGTCTGGTTTCTCTGGAGTGTTATCTGCAACTAGTTATCATGGGATTTAAGCATGATGTTTCACCCAAAGTGTAGAAACTTAGGGTGCCCACGGAAGCTATAGATCCAAACTGCTCAATCCCTGTAAGTCATCTGGGTACTATATTCTCCTGCAGGCAGGCAGAAACTAATGGATATTGCTGCTCAAATTCACACAGGCTGAAACCTTGGAGTATGTTTCTAAATGTTAAAGCGTTCAGTTGGGAACAAGAAAAAAGACTTAGTCTGGTAGGTGAGAAGGAAGGCAGAGATCAACCTCAGGTCACCATGAATAGGCAGACAAGTGTGGAACTCCACTTTTGATTTACAAACACACCAACTCCTGCTGTGAAATCACTGATTTTGTCCCCCACTGAGAAACAATCTTACCCATGTAATTTTTTTTACTGCACAAACAAAGTTACTGCTTGTGTATCTTGCAGTATGCATTGAACAGAGGTTCGCCTGGACGCTAGGCAAGCTCTTCATCACTGAGCTACATCCCCAGAGTACTTGACCGTGTGTAGGAAATGAGGTTTCACTAAACAAACCAGTCTGGGCTCAAACTTGCCACTGTCTTGTTTCAGCCTCGTGAATACTTTGGGTTACAGGCATGTGCCCCGCACCAAGGCAGTCAGTTATTTTTAGGAATCTGATATTTATAAGTAACACAACCTTAGAGAATGCTGCTTTGGAATGGTACATTGGCTGAAGGAAAGTAAGTGTGTCACATCAAAAATTGATTTGAACAGTAAATTACTACAATGCTATTAATAACATTAATTGTGCTATTTATGAAATAATTTAAAGACTGTGGCAGAAATAGCTATGGAATATGTTAGCAAAGGATGAAAAGAGTTAAGACTTCGAGAAACTTGGGAGAACGATGGCGTGCATGTGAGAACTCTACTACAGTGGTATTCGTGAGGGTCTTCTTTCCAAAATGCGATACTTCTGCATCTACAAGAACGTCGAGCATCTGTGTTTGGAGCAGTAAGTAAAGAGGACACTGAGACCGTCCAGGACAGAAAAACGGAACGTGAAGGCCATGCTTATTCCCAACTGCAGCCCGTGCTACATGGGTCTGAGCACATACTGGGCTTCAGGCATTACTGCAGGTGCGTATGAGACATTCAGCCACCAAATTGCTCGGTCTTGTGGGGTTTGCATCCTCTGCCAGGAAGGAAGACAGGAAATGTGAAAGAAGAAACGTTAAGGTTAGGGGTATGGCTTATTGGTACAGCACTTGCCTAGGTGGGAAGTCTCTCTCCAGACTCTTGGTCGTGGCCTCAGTATTCTCCATCAGCATCACCTGGGGATGAGATAAAATATTTATTTTTACTTTTGATTTCACAACCACTGAATTAGACACTCTAGGATTGAAGCCCAAAAATGTGTGCTTTAAGGTGGCTTCCAGAGAATGTTTGTGCAGGTACCAGAACACTTAGTCCATGTGCAGTGGTTTCTGTGCATTGGATTCACATCTTTTTTGCAATAATGAGAAATCTCACATTATGCTTCAGGAGCTTAGAACTCAGGTTTCAATATCACACCAGTGCATGTATATTTTCCCAAAGTAAATTAACATTTTTGTCAATAAAATGTCAAAGTTTTTTATTATCTATTGAAGGGCTGTTACCCATTACACATTCACAACGTAGAAAATGAAGTCACTGATAATTTACCTCCTGTAGAAGAACTACCTCCTGCAGTGTGAAATTTTTCCTGTAGAATTTTGCAACTGGGAGCACCTCTTAGTGTGTGCCTATGTGCTCAAATATATTTTACATACACTGTATTCCTTAGTAGAACTAAAGCCACAGCTGCCTCCTCTTCTTGGACCCTTCCATGTCTGGACAGGTTGTGCTCCTAAAGCTGTCTCCTCTGCAGCCTCACAGATGCAGGTGTTCTACCTGGGTGAGTCTGGCCGGCTGTGGTGCGGCAGTCCACCCAAGGCTGCAGATACCCGCTTCTTCACCCAGGTCCCACTTCCCCAGACATGGATACAGAGCTGAAATCACTGAGCAAATACTGTCAACCTTCACAGTTGTGTTCACAGCTGGGACACGGAGAAGAGGAGGTTGTCTGAGGGAAGGCCTGCAGGAGGCTTCTGGGCTGCTTGGTAGAACCTGCACATGTCTGCCTGGGTGAATGCAGGGAGGCAGCTGTGTGCCAAGGTGCTTCCGAGCTGCAAAGCACCCATTGTGTTTTAATTTATCCAGTCTAGTCATGTACTGTGGGTGGATGTCAGATCCTGTTATTCCATCAGCACTGGCACCCACTGCACTTTGAAGAAAAGTGATACTGAATGTCAAAGCCCTCTTAATAAGTGAAACTTTGCGTATATGTTGAGAAATTTGAGTGAACTATTGTTGTCTAACATCTACAAGGAAAAGAATATGAAACTCCAATTCAATTTCCGAATATTCAGTAAGTACTTGAAATTCTCAGCTGTACCTTCTGAAAGCAAGTTATATTTATATGAACTTTGTTGGGCATTTTCAAACTCAAACAAAAGGCAGTGTAAAAGAAAACTCATGCAAGGTTCAGAAAAGTAAAGAATGTAAAGCTTCACTGTCTCAGTGGCACTCATTTTTTTATTTACTGGAAAATTAGCCAAATTGCATTTTTTCTGCAGTTGTTATTTGTTATTTAAGATATGGAATAGAAAAATATATTTTAAGGAGTGACTACAATTATCAAGCCATATGTATTTTCTGCAATAAGATATTCATAACATTGATTGCCTAATTACGTACACACCATTTAGATCACTTGCTATAAAATGTTGTAGCAAATTTCTCACAGTAAATGTAATGATAAATTCTGACTTGTGAGGATCTTCCCCTAGTCTGTATGTCATTACACACGTTTTGTTTTTTTTTTAATTTTTTTATTTTAAAAATAAAAGGAGGAAAACATTAACAGACAGACAGCCTTTTACAAAATAGCAAAAGAACAGTACAGACAATACAGAGTTACAAACAAAGTGGTAGGAAATTAACAATGCTTGTTGTATTACATATTGATATCTTCAAAGTGGTTTCTCATGAAAACAAATAGAGACATGCAATATTGATCAATCAAGGACTTATTAACAGTTTCTTTCAGCAAAGAAATAGAAGACAGTAGATCAACTATAATAACTATTATGAATTTATGTTTCATGATTTTAATAAAGGACACATAGCATAAAATTTACCATTTTAATTGCACAATTTGACAGCATTAAATTCACATTATTGACTGACTATCACCACCTTCCTCTCCAGAATTTTATATCATCCAAAAGCAGAAATTTTGGGGCTGGGGATCTAGCTCAGCGGCACAGCAGCACCTGCCTGGCAAGCGCAAGGTCACGACTTCAATTCCCGGTTCCAGAAGAAAAAATAAATAAATAAATAAATAAACAGAAATTTTTGTATAAACATCATTTCCCCTCTCGCTCTTCCTTACTGTCCAAGATGTTCATTATTCTGTTTGCTGACTTGATAATTATATGTGCCATATATAAAAATAGCATCATATACTATTCGTTCTTTTGATTTTTGCTTTTGCTTATTTCACTTCATACAAGGTCTTCAAAGTTCACGGATATATTTTCGCGTGTATTAACAGTGTCATACTTTTTAAGACTGAAAATTTTTTTGTTGTGTGTACACATTACATACTTACAGACATTAAAACATTTGTGGACATTTGTATTGACTGTATATAATTCTGCTATAAAGAGTTATGAACAAACATCTGTATCCTTGCTTTCAATTATTTTAGGAATGAGAAAATTTCTGAATTGAATGTTAGTTACACGCACATTTTTAAGGAACTTCCACACAATTATGAAATTATTTGCAGAGTTCATATTTCGAAGGTACAATAAGCAGCATGAGGTTATATCCACCATTTTCATTCACAACCATTTCCCAAGATGCTTCCAGGTTACCACTCATGTCAATACCCATTATAAATTCTGAAACAACATTCTTGAAAAAGGGAGGATGTTCTGAAGGAACTCAAAGCCCAGAGAACAGTGGTGGAATATTTGTTTTTCTTGTCCATGACAGAACACAGAATTGAGAAACATGAGTGTCACTGAAGAGAAACACAAAGGGGCTGAACGTGGGGAAGCCTGACGACAGCAGCGCAGAGGTGCTCAGGAGCCAGGGGCTTGGGCTCGGGGTCTGGGTAATCCAAAAGGATAAAATGCCAGCCAGAGCATAAAAGGAGACAAATATGCTCACCAGGATCAGCACAGTGCACCTGGCTCTGGCCTCGTGGGAAGTTCTGGGGGAGAGACTTGGGCTGTGAATGTGCTGGACACGCTGTTTGTGTCTGTGCAGCAGAAGGACCATGGAACCACTGGCCCAGACCATGACACCCAAGAAAGTCCAATCTGTAAGGATGTAAATGGTTGCTAGTAGCGTGAATATCAAACCGTTAGTGACAGGAGCAGAGCAGTATCTGTACATGCTTTGTCTACTCATGTTCCTGCTGTTCTTTGGTCCCATTACATTCATAATAGTACGCGTATTTATCAGGAGGTTCAGGATCCAGCAGAGAAAACAGCAGAAGCCAAGATACTTTGGAGACCTGATTTTGGTCTCTGACAACCCTGAAAATGTGGAGCAAATTGTAATGGCTTGGAAGCCACTGAGTAGGCAAGTGGTGCTGAGGGTCACACCTCTGGCCACTCTGTGCAAGTAGAAGACAAGCTTACATCCAGTCTCACCCAGGAAGTCTTTCAATCCAAAAGCAGCCATTGTCTGAGGAATCCCTTTAGAGAACAGCACCAAGTTGTTAGCTAGGAATAGCTGTATGAGAATCGCATCTATGAGTCTGAACACTTGTGCAGTGAATAGAGAAAAGTTATACAGGCAAAAGAGTAACGAATTTCCAAGGATTCCAATACTAGTCTGAGTGAGGAAGACCATAGCCCAATTTAAGTTAGCAAAAACTATTCCATCCATTTATTCAAGATGTTGGAATCGGGTCTTATGTGAAGAGGAATCTGGACATAAATGATTGTCCTGATTATATCCAGAGAATGTCTTTTCTCACAAAGCCCATTATATTAGGAAATATGCAAATTAGGAACCAATCTTTTGTAAAGACACAGGCAGTTCTTGCAGCATTATTTACAGCAAAAAGACTGGAACTGGTACATCCTCAATCAACAGTAAGTGAAGAAACACTGAGAGATACATAATGGAGGTCTGAGTAGCTGTTGAGATGAGGAAGTCCTGTGGGTGCTAACCTTCCAGGAGTTCCGCAATGTTACGAGGTTTGCACGGCATTTCAGAGGGTTAGATAAGGAGAAAAAAATATATAAACTATCATTTCCAGTTCCCAGGAATGAATAAAAATTAAGATAAAAATGTGTTTTTCTTAATACTCTCACTCAGATTAATCTGGTTAAATGTTAGAGTCGCATTTAGGCATGGATCAGTTTGCAGGTCATGAGTGTGCCCATAGCTTGAAATCTTTGAGTCTCATTTCCATTACATCTGTTGTAAAGTGTACTCACCTTACACTGACCAAAGAATATTCCAAAAAACATGAAATTGGTGGTGTATTGTTCTCTGTAAGGCATAAGGAGAAAAGATAAATTATACTTTTTCCAAAATTATGACGTATTTTGGAGACATACTGTTATAGCCAATGAAAAGGAAAATTACTACCACAGATTTCAGATTGTCCTAAGTATCCCAGTGCAGGAACATGAGTGTAGGCCCAGGGGCACAGGAGGTTAAAACAGAATGATGGATCACAGGAGTTCTAAGCCAGTGTAGACAAATCAGTATAATCTGGTGTTATGTGTTTTGGCTTGTATCTCAAGGTCCCCCCACAGCCTCATGCACTCACAGGCGGGGCTTTCAGAGCAGGCCGGTTCTAGGCTGTGAGATGCTGGGAGTAAGGTTGTGTGATACTGAATTAGTCCTCTGACTGGTTTAGCATAGTTCCAGGTGTGGCTAATGGAAGGCCCACACTGAATGCGGTTGGCACCACGTCACCCAGAAGGCTTGTAGCCTGAATAGGATAGAAGAGAAAAGGAGCTCGCTGCTTCACTGCTTTTTGTCTGCCTTACCATGGTCTGATTTTCCTCTGTCGTGTTCCTCTGCCATGCTACCCTCTCTGGAGCCAGGTGCCTGTGGACTAAAGCCTCTACAGTCTATGAGCTAAAGCATACACTTCCTCCCTTAACTTGTGGTGTTAGTTATATCGTCCCAGAAATACAAAGAGGAACTAAGACAGTATGTGCAAAAGTTTCATATGAGGTTCCTGCACAAACTTTCTACTTTTCTTCAAATATTTAATAAGAAAGAGAGTCCACTTACCAAATGCAATTTTTCCTGGGGCAGTAGCTGTCATTGTCATCGTGGGAGCATGAGTGCAAATGAGACGCTCATCCTGAGATAAAGGGTTGGGAATCTATGAGGTCATCCCCTTGCTGGAAAGGGATTGTCATTTCACCTGTGAGTTCAGTGACAGCTCCTGCTCGGGGAGTTGAGATGCTTTCAGTAAACCCCTTGCAAACCTTTGAGCTGTTAGCAGCTATTTTTGGCAAATCAATGAGAGATGGGCTGGAGGGAGATGGAGGTGGAAACAAGCATGGAAGAGCATCATCTGTGAGGCCTGGAAGTCACACATAAAGAGACACTTGAGACACTGACTGAGACCTAAGAAGTGAAGGAAGAAGGTGAGAGTGCGGCTCGCTGAGTTTCTTGACTAACTCAGAGCTTTGCTTCCCCAACACTACAAATTATCATTCAATCCTGACAAGTGTGTATTATGGATGCCTAAACGGCAGAAAACAATGAAGGAGAGATGGTTTCTCTGTGGGTAACACGCGATCTTACTTAGCAGGCTCAGAAGTGACGGCCTGACTGTGAGAGACAAACTTGAGCAGACATACTCATTTCTTCACTCAGCCTGTGTGATGCATTTTACTGTGTCATGTGCATCAGGAAATAAACACTGTCAAAGCATCTGCTCACTTTTGCCAATATTATAGTCAAGAAAATTATATATTAACAACTAATAAAAGTCAATTAACTATAAGCCTGTGAGTGCTTTGTTACACACACACATACACACTGCCAGCCACAATAGATGTAAGAGGGTGGAATAGCAGCAGGCTACAGGGTAAAAGTGGATAATAATGGAAGACAGTTTTGACAAGACACTTCCAGAAATACTTTTAAAACAAGTAGAGTTATATAATATCAGGACACGTTTTCTGTATGTGATCCAAGCACTGGCAATGGCTTGTCATATTTCTTGGAAACTCAACTGCCAGCAGAGTAGCGCACATGCAGAGATCGTGGCGTGGGCCATTCTGTGGTCCTGGGATGGAAGAGCCCACAGAGGAGTGGCATTCTAGCTCTGTTCCATTCACAACAAGTTCCTGATGTCATAATCCAGCCAGAAAGAAAGGTGAGAATACAGTGTGACCGACATAAGCCCAGGAAGAGGGTCAGAAATGGTGCAAGTGGGGAATTTGCATTCTCTACTATAGAAACAACTTGATTTTATTTTTGGTACGGGGAATCAAACTCAGCACCTTGTACTTGCTAGGCAGGGCCTTGTGCCACTGAGTTATATTCTGGACCCAGAGCTTGATCTTTTAATCCTCGGTATCAGTACATTTTTGCTATAAAAAAATAGTTTTGTAAAATTTCTTTTTTGCTCTTATGATCCTTACGTGTAGTAATGTAGTTTAAATTTTGTGCACTAAACTTGAAACTTGTAAACCTGATGACCTGTCCTAGTGTTTCAAGCATTTGTGGCATATCTATGATATTTTTTTATATATATAAGAATAATTTGTGATAAATTGTAGGTCTATAAGTGGTACTCAAATCAATAAAATTCCTTTTGGTGTGTTTCATGACATACTCTCAAATATCTCATATTTAATGTAATCACTAATAAGAGTTTTGTTGCTAATTTGAATTGCCAAATTTCTGATATTTTATTATTAAAATGTTTATTCATTGTAGTGTTCTGTCTATAAAATCCCACTACTTATGATCATATACTTCCATCCATAGTGTGGTGATATTTTTTTCTCATGTGAGTGAATAGTGAGTGAATTTTTTGGAGTACTTTCAAGAGAGCAGGCCCAGGTATGGGTACACATTCTGGCCAGCATGGCACATTTTAAAATCTGACTTGAACACTACTACAGAACTGTGGGCACCAGAGGAATTTTACTACTTTTATTTTTCTTTGTCTGATTGAGGTTTCAGCATGAGAATAAAATATTAAAAGAAACATATCACGTATAAAGGAAAGACCACCAGAATCACATCAGACTTCTCAACACAAACCCTCAAGTCAAGGAGAGCTTGCAATAAAGTATTTCAAGCCCTAAAGGAAAACAATCCTCAACCCAAATTTGATGTGCCCAGCAAAATTATGCTTCAAAATTGATGGAGAAATAAGATAGTTCCATGACAAGAAGCAACAGAAGACATTTATGACCACTAAACCAGCTCTATAGAGTGCTCTGAAAGACATACTAGAAAGAGATAATGAAGACCACATACACATGAAAACCAGTAGAAAGAAGCTGCCAGGCAAAGCAAGCAACTAAACATAGCAGAAAGACAGGGAAAAACCAAGAAAAAGAAAAGTATATATAGAAACACTGGCAGAATGGATCAAGAAGCAAGACCTAAAAATATGCTTCATTCAAGAAACACATTTAATCCAAAATAAAATCACAGATTAAAAGTCAAAGGATGGAAAACTGTTTTCTATGCCACAGGAATCCAGAAGAAAGCACGAGTAGCTATTCTATTTGCAGGCAGTGCAAACCTTAAGCTGATCAAAACTGACCAAAAGAGACAAAGAAGGTCACTACATATTCATTAAAGGAAAATTCCAAGAAGAGCTAACAATCAGAAATATTTATGCACCAGACACAGGTTCACCCAACTGTATAAAAAAAAATCTTAACTGACATGAAAAAACAAATAAGCACAATTGTAGTGGGGGATCTTAATATCCCATTCTCACAAATGGATAGATCAACTAGACAAAAATATCAACAAAGAAATATGAGAATTAAACCAAGCCATTGAACAAATTAACTTGGTAGAGTTTACAGAGTGTTCCATGCCAAAACACCAGATTACACATTATTCTCAGCTGCACATGAGATATTCTCCAAAATAGGTCATGTATTAATCATGAAAAACGTTTAAGTAAATGTAGAGGAATGGAAATCATCCCATGCATACTATCCAACCATAGGGTAATGAACCTGCAAATCAATGATGAAGAAAATCACAAAAAAGACATTAACACACAGAAATCAAACAACACCCTTCTGAACAACCAATCGTTCACACAAAGGAAATTAAAGATGAAACTAAATACTATATACAATTAAATGATAATACCAATACAACATACCAAAACCTGCGAGATGCAATGAAAGTAGTCCTACAAGGGAAATTTATAGTGATGAACTCACACATCAGGAAACTAGAATGAGCTCAAATAAACAACATAATGTTGAACCTCCAACTTCCATTAAAAGAAGAAAAAATTAAACCCAAAGCCCATACGAGGTAGGAAATTATAAAGAGCAAAGATCAATGCAATAGAAACTAAGAAAACAATACAAAGAATCAATGAATTGAAAAGTTGGTTCTTTGAAAGAATAAATAAAATTGATAAACCGTTAGCCAATCTTTTCAAAAAGAGGAAGGAAACAACACAAATTCAAGCAATTAGGAATGAAAAGGGGAAAATCAAAATGGATCCCACAGAAACTCAGTAGATCATTAACACCTACTATGAGAACCTATATTTTAATAAGATGGAAAACACGGAAGACATGGACAGGTTCCTAGACACAACTGAATTACCAAAACTAAATCAAGAAGATAAAAAATTCTAAGTAATCCAATAACAGCCAATGAAAATGAAAATGTACTTAATAATTTACTTTAAAAAAGCCCAGGCCCTGAAGGATTCACCGTGGAATTTTATAAGAAATTTAGAGAAGAACTAATGTCACTAATGCTGAAAAACTTTAAAGAAATTGAAAGAGAAGCAGTACTTCCAAAGTCATTCCTGGAAGCAAATACTTCCTTAATTCCAAAACCAGACCAAGAAAGAAAACTACGGGCCAATATCCCTCATGAACATAGATACAAAATTCCTTAACAAGATAATGGCAAACAGAATACAGCAAATTATCAAGAAGATTATACATCATTACCAAGTAGGATTTATCCCAAGGATGCAGGGATGGTTCAACATATGAAAATCAATAAATGTAATACACCATATTAATAGAACCAAAGACAAAAAATACATGATCATCTCAATAGATGAAGAAAAAGCTTTTGACAAAATCCCCATGATTTAAAAAAAAAAAACCCTACAGAAAATTAGAATAGATGGTCTTTACCTCAATGTCCTTTGTTTAAGAGACAGTTGCCTAAAATTTTTTCTCACTCTGGGGGTTTTCTTTTCCCTCTTTTGGTGATTTCTTTGGATGTGCAAAAACTTTCTAATAAGATAAGATCTGAGTTATTGATTCTTTAAAGTATTCCCCATGCAGTTTGAGTTTTGTTCATGAACTCTCTGTCCACCTATATGCCTTCAAGATTTCTACCTAATTTCTCTTGCAGTACATTTGGTGTTTCTGTTTTAATATTTAGGTCTTTAAGCCATTTTGTTTTTTTTGTTTTGTTTTGTTTTGGTTTTTTTTGGTTTTGGTTTTTTTCCGGTACCGGGAACCGAACTCACGACCTTGCGCTTGCCAGGCAGGCGCTTTGCCGCTGAGCTAAATCCCCAGCCCCCTTTAAGCCATTTTGACTTTAATTTAGTGCATGGTGATAGACACGAGTCCAGTTTTAGTCTTCAGCATGTGGAAAGCCAGTTTTTCCAGGACCATTTATTGAAGAAGCTATCTTTCTTCCAGTGACTGTTTGGCCCCATTGTAAAGAATAGGGTGGCTGAATGTGTAGTTGTTTCTGGATCTTCCATTGTGTTCCACTGATCCATAGGTCTGTTTTTTTGGCAGTACCATACAGATTTTATCACAGTATCTTTGTAGTATAATTTCTAGTTAGAGATTGTGATGTCTCCTGCCTTTTCTTTGCTCTTCAGGATTGTTTTTGCTATTCTAGGTCTCTTCTGGTTCCAAATGAATCTTAGGAATGTTTTCTCTAATTCTTTGAGCTATACTAATGGTTTTATGATCAGGATTGCATCAAAACTGTATAACAATCTTGGAAGCATGCTCACTTTCACAATGTTGGTTCTTCTTATCCATGAGCAAATGGTATCTTTCCATTTTCTGAAATCCCCTTTAATATTTGTTATGGTTGATACATTGTGTCAACTTGGGGAGTCTAGAGGTTTGGCTAAGTAACTTAGCAGGAAGCCAGAGTGCTTACTTTGTATACATCCTGAGCCTGTGGAAGAGGAGGGCATGGAGATTATGTGAGAGCTACATGCCCCTTAGGTGGGGGTAGCCTGTTTACAAAGTAAGGCAGGGAAAAAGAAGCTGCTTGCCGCCATTCCAGCCTTTTGCTCTGGCTGTTTGCTGTTCGGCTGCCATTCCCCACTTTGCTCTTGTTGCTTTGCTGTCTTCTGCCTCCGAGCCAGCCAAGTATGGACTGAAACCTCCACAAACTGTAAGCTAAATAAACCTTTCCTTCCTTCATTTTGGACATTGGGTATTTTGTCTTGAGAAAAAAGTAACCAAGACAATATTATTTTTCAGAGTACTGTAATTTTTGATGTATAGATCTTTTACTTCCTTTGTTAGATTGGTTTCTAAGCATTTCATTGTTCTGGATGCTTTTGTGAAGGGTGTTGTTTCTCTAAATTCTCTCTCAGTGAGTTTGTTATTTGTGTACAGAAATGTTATTGATTTCTGAGTTTTGACTTCATATCCAGCTACACTACTGAATTTGATTATTAAATTTAGAAGTCTTCTGGAGGAATTTTGAAGGTCTTCTATGTAGACTAGCATGTCATCTGCAAGTAATGATAATTTAACTTCTTCCTTTCCTATCCTTATTTCTTTTATTTCTCTCTTGTCTAATTGTTCTGGCTGGTGTTTCCAGAACAATATTGTACAGAAGTGATGATGGTGGACATCCTTGCCTTGTCCTCCATTTTAGAGTGAAAGTTTTCAGTTTTTGTCCATTTAGAATGATATTGGTTGTTGTTTTGTCATAGATAGCTTTTATCAGAGTGAGATAAATTCTGATTTACATCAATTCTGTAGTGTTTTTATCATCAATTTCTGTAGTGTTTTTATCATGAATGAGTGTTGGTCTTTATCAATAGTTTTTTCTGCATCTATTGAGATAATCATGTGATTTTTGTCTTTGGCTTTGTTGATATGGTATATTACATTTATGGATTTGCATATGTTGAACCATCCCTACACTCCTAGGATGCATCCCACTTGGCCACGATGTACAATCTTCTTGATGATTTACTCCATTCTCTTTGCTAGTATCTTACGGAGTATTTTTGCATCTGTGTTCATTAGGAGGATTGGCCCGTCATTCTCTTTTTTCATTGAGTCTTTCTCTGGTTTTGATATCAGAGGAATGTTTGCCTCCAGGATTGAGTTAGGGAAACTTGCTTCCCTTTCCAATTTTATTATAGTATTTGAGGAATATTAGCATTTAATCTTCTTTAAATTTCTTGTAGATTTCAGCCATGAATCAATCGGCACTTGGGATTTTCTTTGTTGGTAAATTTTTATTACATTTTCAATTTCATTAACTGATATTGGATTATTCAGAATTTTTATATCTTCTTGATTCAGCTTTGGTAATTCATACCTTTCTAGCAATCTGTCCACGTCTGTGTTTTCCACCCTGTGAGAGTAAAGATTTTCAAAGTAGCTATTGATGATCTGAATTTCCACAGGATGTGTAGTGATTTCACCCTTTGTAATCCTCATTGCATGAATTTGAGTTTTTCTTTCCTTTTTTTGATAAGGTTGGCTACAGGTTTCTCAATTTTATTTATTCTTTCAAAGAACTCTTTGATTCATTAATTCTTTGTATTGTTTTCTTAGTCTCAATGGCATTATTTTCTTCTCTGATCTTTATAATTCCCTCCCTTATGTGGGCTTTGAGCTGATTTGCTCTTCTTTTTCTAGAAGCTTAAGGTGCAGCATCAGATTATTTATTTATGCTCATTCTGTTTTCATTATATGAGACTTTACTCTGCTATTACTTCTGTGAATATTCTTTTTTTATTTTAAAGAGTAAAAGAAGGATAACATAATAATAGGGGGGCTTACCAAATTACAGACAAAGTGGTAGGAAATTATCAATGTTTATTGTTTTACATATTGCTATCTACAAGATAGTTTCTCAGGAAAACAAATAGACAAATGATAGTGAGTTACAGACAAAAGAGGTAGGAGATTATCAATAGTTGTTGTACT
>NW_004955584.1:619608-640137 GCF_000276665.1 Chinchilla lanigera
TGCATGGTGGGCCAATTGTGTCATTGTTTCTCTGTGTCATGATAGTTCTCAATTGAGTGGCGGTGGCCAGCCTGAGGGCCAGCGTGCAACAGTGCTCTCCGCCACGTGGCTTCCCCTGCACTGGGGCCCTCCCTCCAGGTGCCTACGGGGCATGGGACCGGCCCAAAGACCAGCGCTCCCCGCCCCGTGGCTCCCCATGCTGTGAATATTCTTTTTACATCTTTTGTGTTGACTCCTGCTGTTTCATTGATACCTCTCAGTTTTTTGTTCTTTCTCTTTGCATCATCCTGCAGCTGTTCAATTGGTATTTCCTGGTCCCTTGTTATTTGTAAGAGACATTTCCTTTCATGATCACTAGCCGCAGTTCTATCTTCAAGATCTGAAAGTCTATCTTCTATTTTATTCAAGTGGGTTTTCCAGCTTTTAATGGAATTTTTAATTTCCTGGATATCCACTTGAATCTGTTTCATGCATTCCATTTTTTTCCTATGTTGTTCATTCAAGGTTTCCATTATTTTCTTATGTGCCAGTATTTTTTATCTATGTCTACTCTAGGTTTCAGAGCAATTCTTTCATTATAGTTGTCATTTCTTTTTCTACCTGAGAGACATGTCTGATCTGATTTCCTCTATAGCCACATGGATTTTTTTCTTTACTTCAGTTGCTACCACTTCAGAAATGTCAGGTGTGTATCTTCTATTTTCCTCTATCTTGTTGTCTCCTGAACTTGTTCTGGATGAGTTACAGATCTGAGATTGCACTTTGCATCTGTGTCTTGTCATTTTTATTTCAAAATTATTTATTTTGTTTTTTGTGTTGATCCTTGTAAGTTTTTGTAGTAGGTAACTATATCACTAGTATCAAGGCCTCTCTAGGAAAAGTGTACTGCAGGGATGTCTTCTGTGTGTAGGAGTTTCTTGGTTTTTGTCTGTTCCAAGGTCCTACCTTCCCAATTAATTAAAAGTGAGATGTTGGTAGCTGTTTGAGTCAGTCCCCAGTCCTCTGGTGTTGGGCTGTGGTGAGATTATTTCACCAGAGCTTCCCAACGTTGTTACAGAGGGAAGAACAACTGGTTACAACAGATATGGCATCCTAGGGAAAGTATTATAATTAGTAATATCAATAGCATCAAGCACAGTTTAGAAACCTTCAAATCCATGGTAACTATTCATTTTCTGCCTTAAACCATAGGAACAAAATCTACAGCTATATAGTAGAACTGATCCTAAATTAGGAGTACATATGCAAAGTGTTTTCCCTTAGTAGAGTGGTTTTACCCTGTGGTGGGGAAATTTAAAAATAGTGGATAAAATCAAGATAACTGAAAAGGAAGTAAAAGCAAGGCTAGAGGATGGAGGATGATCATGCAAGCCCTGGGAAGTTAGAGAAGAGACAGAAAAGAAAGAATGAGGGAGTAAGCAAGGGATTATGTGCACTTGGTCTCTGGGTTTGGAGGATGGGATTGGTTTTCTTCAGCTGGAGTTCTTACCAGCCATTTAGAAAAGAGAGGAAAAAAAGGAAAAGAAAGAGATAAAACAAAAATAAAAAATATATTAAATTTTTAAAAAGATAAAGGGCAGCCTTACCCACCTGCTTCTATTCCAGTCTTTATCCCCATGCACAGCACTGGTTCACCTAATTTACCACCTGTTGGCTCGTATTGATAATGCTGCTTCATGTTTTTCCACACTGCTAGTCCTGCCTGTTAATTTTGTGTGCCCTAGTCAGGGTCCAAATCTGTGGCTCACAATCCTCTGGTGGCCTAGTCCCTCTGATGTAGGAGGGGAGGAGAAAAATCACCTGAATTCCTCCTATGGGCCAGTAAACATGCTGTGTTACTTACTTTACTTATTGCTGTGAATTGGGTATGCAATTTCAGAGACCATCCCTAGCTAAGTGCTGACAGTTCACTCAGAAGACCACGAGAGAAGCAGGGCATTTGGCTGTAAAATTCCAGGCAGTGCTGAGGGAAAAGCTCCACTCTGAGGTCCAAGGACTGCAGGATGTGGTGACAGGCTGCCTCAAAGTCATGAAAGTCCACAGGCATGGCTGGGCAGGACCTCGACCTCAAAATACAATCTTGACAAAGTTGATTTCAGAAAATTTGCAATTGAACCTAGACCCTCCCAAGAACCAGGGAAATGCTATACCACTGAATGGAAAAACTTTTTGAGCCATGGTTTTGAATAATGGACTTAGCTTCTTGGTTGACAGATGAGAAGAAATAGGAAAACTTCAGAGTTACCATAATTTTCAAAGTTTTTAACATTTGGCTGATGTGTACAAGTGTTGAAGAGTTCATTGTTTTTATATTCATATATCAGATCACATGAGAGTGACTTCTTACCAGAGTGACTTAATTTTAATTTAAAATAAATTTCATCTTTCTTCAAGTACAACCATATTAACAATGTGACCACATTACTGTAGTTTATATATAACTAAGATTTATTTTCTAATGATTTAACATTCATAAATAATCTACTTTAGATTTATGGGTAATCTAGATATTACATCCAGAATTTATTTGTATCTTCTCAATCCAGTGTGTCAGCGTGAATTGTTTTTGACTCTGCCTCAGACTTGTCTTGACCAGCCCATCATGAGTAGTATGATCCTTGCAATACTCAGCAGTTAGCAAGTTATCCAATCATACAGAGTACTCAATTTAAACCAAAAAATTATAACCAAGAAAACTTTTTGTGCACTTTAAAGAGAAGGCAATGCCCCAGGGTGAAATTTCTCAGGGTTACCTCAACATGACCCAAGAACATTTACAGTATTTTAAGTTATCTAATGATCTGTTCAAGTGTAAAGTTAAAGTGTGCACATGAATAAAATTCCTCATTATTATACAGGGTTATCTGAATAGAAGGGATTGTAAACAGTGCTCTAATGATTTCATACGATGCAGTAGTCATTTCTACAGTCTTTCTATTTTCCACTGTTTTACATTCCTAGACATTTGCAATTTCCCTGCATTCACTTATTTCTCTCCATTGAAGCAGTAGCCTGGGATCAACCTTGTGTATGCAGAATGGCCAGATACCAGGTGCTGCTGAGTCTGCTGTAAAAATCAAGAGGCCAATCAGTAGATACCATCTAATTACAGATCTTAGCATCATGAAATATGATGCATCCTCTGCAGTGATTGAAATGATGGTGTCTTGATCTATGGTTCTACTGAATTTCCTAATAGTGTGAGTTCCACACTATATAAGACACACATAAGGGTGTCTTATGTAAAAGAAGAAGGAGAATATGAGTATATCAGGGATACCAAATACAGAAATCATAAGAAATTCAGAAAAAATATACTTGTTTCTCCAGTCGGGTGTATAGATGTTAGCGGCAGAGTTTTTACTCCTTCTTAGAACAAAGAGACAAAATGTGCGGGAACATATTTCTACAAATGCAAAAATATCTCACCCATAACCTTGGACTGCCAAATATGGCAGAGTAAAGTGTCTGGATGGAAGGGAGGGCACAGAAGGTCACAAAGGTGCACACCAGGATCAGGATGGTCTGGGTGGCTCTGGCCTCCGGGGAGACTCGAGGGGAGCGGTGGGCACTGTGGATGTACCGAACCTGCCTCTTGTGCCCTTAGAGGATGCTCACCATGGAGCCACTGGCCCAGGCCGTGAGACCCAAACAGAGACCATCTGTGCAGCAGAGCAGGGACACGTATAGTGGAGTCATAAGTGTACCAAAGACATACCCCACACGTGGGCCAAATTTCAGTGTCTTACTGACATTTCCACTATTACTAGGACCCTTCACTCTCATAGCAACTATGACATTTAGAAGGAGATGCACAAACCAGCTGAGTGAACAGGAGGGACCTCTGTATTTTGTGGCTCTGTGTTTGAGTTTATATACAACTAAGGTTTGTTTTCTAGTGATTTAAGATTCATAAATTATCTACTTAGATTTATGGGTAGCTCATTTGTGCTGCAGAGGACCGGATTACCTTCTCTGTTTGGGCTGAATAATATTCTACCATGACTATGTACTGCACTTTCTTTTTGCATGTGTCCATACAGACATGTTCTCACCTATTGTGAGTAGATGGGGGCCTCAAGCTGCCACAGGAAAACCAGGAGATGCTCACAACAGGCAAGCGTGGAACCTAAGAGGAAGCACAGATTCTGGATTCTGCAGCACAGGTTACGTACTGCAGCTAGAGGACAGCCTGCCGATGTCAGGCATATGGCCCCCCTCGTCCAGGTCTCCATGTGACCCTGTCTCTTGGCCGGCCCTTCCTCCCAGGGCTGGTACCCTGGCCACATCTCCACACACAGCTGGCCGTGGTGGATTGCGCATGAGTGCAAAGGACCTTCTTGGGAAGCGGAGACAACAAAATCTGAGGGGAGAAGGAAGAGGAGCTCTGAACTGGCTGTTCATTCTCCACTCCAGCAGACATTCATGGACAACTGCTGGGTTGCAGGTGGTGACCCTGGGGCCTTGGACAACCCAGGAAATAGGAGGCATGGGAAAATAAGAATCCTGCCTGCATAGAGGTTCACTATATTTAAAGGGACAGGATAGACAGCAGGAAGGGAGAAACACTGAATTATACAATGTGTGTAGTAGGCACAACAGCAGGCAGAACATGGGAAGTGGAAACGTAAGATGTTATAATTCGCAGCTGGGTGAGGGAATGCTCCTCCACAAGGGCATAGTCTCGCACATTTGAAGGAGGTGAGGTATGAGATGTATGTCTTGGACTATATTCTCATCTAAGGGAGCACTACTCAGCCATAAAGAAGGACAAACTCAAGACTTTTATAGGTAAGTGGATGCAACTTGAGACAATATTCCTAAGTGAAATAAATCAGCCCCATATGTATAAACATCACACTGTCTCACTAATGTGAG
Source organism: Chinchilla lanigera (assembly GCF_000276665.1). Classification (NCBI taxonomy): domain Eukaryota; kingdom Metazoa; phylum Chordata; class Mammalia; order Rodentia; family Chinchillidae; genus Chinchilla; species Chinchilla lanigera. The sequence continues at coordinate 624,487 of NW_004955584.1, forward strand.
AAGCCGAATGAGTAAATCCAAGATGTACAATAGATACTGTGAATTGGGATGAAACTGTTTAACTACTATGAATATAACAATGCACAATGTATTATTTATTGTTACTGTCCTATTAGCCTGATTTGAAACTGTTTTATTTCTATTTTTCTTCTTCTTCTCTTTAAAAAAAGAGCAAGAAGCTGTGATGGGGAAAAAGGGAAAGGAAGGAAGGGAAAAAGAATATATATATATATATGCAAGGTCGTTAAGATAGTAATATAGCTAGGTTCTCTTAGTTCACTGGAAAGAAAGTTTGGATGATAGCTCATGCCTAGACCTTGTACTCTGAATAACTATTATGTAGACGACCATATGTAATGCACCAATTATTGTTACTGTCCTACTAGCCTGGTTGGAAACTCTGTTTTACTGTTGTTACTTTTTTTCTTTTTTTTTAAAAAAAAAAAGAAAAGCAGAAAAAATAAAGCAAAGAAAAACACGATGTGCTGGGGCATTGATCAGCAGTAGAGGCCTGGAACAGCATGTGCATAGGCCCGAATTTAGACCACAGCACAGGAAAAAGAAAATAAAATAAATTTTTAAAAAGACTACAGAAAGGAAGAAACCGGGCAGCAGGGGAGCTTTCCTAACTGGAGGCCCTGGCGTCCAGGCACTGACGCTCCTGCCTGGGGCTCCATCACGGAGGCCCTCCAAAGTCAGGGTGTGCTTTTGGTGAGGACTCTGGCCTTCACACCTACTGGCGTGCAAGGCTTCAGCCCTTTGCTGGACCCTGGAACAGCAGCCTTGCCTTTACTAAAGTTCTGATTCTCATAGTTGGTCCCTGGAGTAGCAGCATCAGTGATTCTAGGACACATTAGAAGTGCAAATTCTCAGTCCAGAACCAGAATTTTGTCTTCCCTACTTTACATTGTACTTTGGACGGCCTGAGTTCCCTATCATTCATTGCACATCTGTTTCTTTCCTGTCAACACCAGGTGAACCCAAAGCTGCTTCCTCCTGTAAAAGGCTGACCAGCATTTGGCTGTCCGTCAGTGTGCCCCAAGGCAGCCACCAGGGCCATGGAACTTGAGCTCAGGGACACCTATAGTCTTTCCAACCACAGCCTGGTCTGAGTCACGGGAAAGCTGAGCTGAGGCCCTCAGTGCTGGCCTCATGCTCCTCCTGCTGCCTTCTGCCTTAGAACCATGGCTAGAAAGCATCTCAGCAGAGCTTCAGCTGTTCCCTTGCTGCTTAGGATGCAGACCCACTCCACTTTCATGAGGAGGTTTTCATACGGTGTATTAGATTCGAACAGAAACATTACCCGACGCCCTGGGCCCACACAAGAATACAGGGATGTCTGGCGCTCCACACAAGCTCCAGCCTTCAGGACACTTTCCAGGACATTTCTTCCCATGGCACTCCTTCCTCGTGGATAGGACGAGGGTTGGGGGGAGGTCTTTCCACATTCTTGTTATTCCAAGAAGTGAGCAGCACACTGAAAGCAAGACACATGAGTAACACTCATTAAAAGTGACAGACGCAGGGGTCACTCACATGGGTGGTACTGGGCCAGTGAGAAGAGCGCACCGCCCAAACGTGGGAAGGAACTGGGTCTCATATAGACAGTGTGTGCTGTATGTTTTGGTTCTCAGTGTTTTGACACTGTCGTCATTGCTCTGTCTCCTTCTTTCCACAAGGTTTTCTGCTGCTTCCTATGCCTTGCTGTGCTCTCCTCACTCAGAGGTCCACACTGCTCTCCCTCTTTACCATGCATGTTAACACATGGCCACCACCCCACCCACCCCAGCAGGAGCCATCACTCCCTTGACTGACCGCTCTTCTCTGACCACACGCACTGTCCCCCCAGGATCTACCGTGTAATGCGCATATTTTCCTCTCATCGCGCTGCCGCTCCCCACAGCATGAATGCAGCTACCCAGGAACACGCCCACCGCTGCACAACCCACACCTGAGGACTCCCCAGGACCACGAAGTCTCTGGAAATGTTAGCTGAAACCGTGAAACGTGACTGCGTGGGTCCCCTCCTCCTTCCCTGCTCCCTGCTTTCTCATCTCAGTGTCTGTTCCTTTCCACGTTTGCTTTGTCGATCTCAGAGTTCTGCCGGAGGAAAATGACTCACACGTCCACATTTCCATCACAGCCATGAGCTCCACTTAATGCTCTCATGTCTCAGACTCAGCGCCCTCCACTTACCACCCGTGGAGACTTTTCTGCTGTCAGCACTCAAGACGTTTTTCCCTTCTAGTTATTGATGTCATCCTCATAAACAACTTCACTGCACATTAGTAACTAATTTTCTTACTTCACAGCTGTTCTCCAAAGATAACCTGCAGTCCCCATGCAGATGCCGTCAGTGAACCTACAGGAGAAATGATAATCACTTCCCAGGAAGAAGGTGAGCTCATGGGACTTCATCTCAGGATTAAAGGCCCTGTTTCCACAGCTGCGTAATGCCATCGCAGTAGCCACCATCGTGGAGCAAAAGCTAATTTGGTGAGTAACTGCTATTCCCAGGTGCGTGCAACAGTTTTGATGGAATAGAACATATCTGAGAATATTCGGCTAGCACTGCTATATGAAAAGCTCAACTCTGTTCTCTGGGGTCAGGACACATGTACTGAAAAGGAGGGTGAGGAAGCATTCTGAGAACCTAGAGGTGTGCTGATCCTTCAACTGCTTGCTTTAGCACAGCCTAGGATCTCTCTACCACGTATCTCTTTCTCTAGCTACTCTCCTGTCTCACAGGTGACAAAAGCTTGCAATATTTTCTCCAACAGCTACATCCGCCGGATGTGGAGAGCAGGAAGACCAGTGTCAGGCACAGACTCTGAGTGGACAGTTTGCATAGCAATGTTGCATGGGCACTTTTGGCCTTTTCTGAGCGTGTCTTCCAAATGGAATGTTTATTTATTTTTAGAAATACCAGGACTTGAAACCGACAGCTCACACATGCTAGGCAAGTGCTCTACTACTGACCCCCAACACCAGCCCTCAAAAGGAATCTGGAGGTTTATTTTATTCACATGTATTTGACTTCTTGTATATTTTACTCCACTAAGTAAAAGGAAAGCAAAACTTAGGAAAAATGTTAGTAAAAACTTGAAAATAACAAAGAGCAGTAAAATGGGGATTATCAAAACTTCTTATGGAAGCATATTTTTATGCACATAGCATCCTCATGGTCAGTAACATTTTGCTCCCTTCTCTTTGGAAAGATCTCAGGAGACTGGGAGACAATATAGGTTTTCCTGTGTCATGCAGAAGGCATAAGAGGGCTTGTTCCGAAGCCACATTGTGACCACACTCTCTCCTAACAGGTATATCCTTGTCCTTTGTGGGAGTGAAATTCTCCTGTTTGCTTCACAATGCTCTCACAAAGCTTTGTCGTGTGTCGTACGTCAAGAGTGTTTATGTGCTCTTAGAAAAGGGAAGTTTGTGAAGGGCAGAGCGCTGAGTAATGCAGCAACCTTCAGACTTGCACATCTTCTCTCTGACAGCACTTTGTTAATTCTTATGTGACATCCATTGTCCTGCTTTCACACTACTTAATTTTCAACTTTACACATTATTTCTATTTGTTCATTCAAAATTCTTTGACTTCTCTTTATTCTCGCTAGTCTGTAATTTGGAAGCCTGTTTTTAAAATTCCTCAATGTTTTTGTGAAATGTCACATTGCTACCTCAAAGTGATTTATATGTGTTCAGAAATATGTATATTTTCCTTGTTATATTCATTGTGTTTTGCTTTCAGTTTATTTGCAAAGATCCATCAAAATAGTCTGTTCTTACTGTAAACTGGAGTCTTGATTCTCAGTGACCTATGTACTTCTGTTTATAGAAAATACACTTATTTTCATAATTCTGTATATTTGTTTACTTCATATGCAGGTTTGAATACAGTATTTGCCAATTTGTTGGAATTATTGGAATTGTTTATTTCAATTTGCGACCTACTTAACATTTTCTTGCCTTTTCTGCTTCCCCACAAGCTCAGGAGGTGTGATAAATGCATGCTCTGGTGAACTTACACAAGTAAGTAGGTAGAGGGATGTGCTTCCAGGGTCCCTGCTGTGTACCAGTAATTCCGCGACTATTTTCTTTACAAGAATAAGCTCATGAACATGTATGAGAGTTCTTCTGAGTAAAACTGTTTTCATTGTACTTTTTCTTTATTTTGTTGATAAAAGCTATCTTTTATATTTAAGGACATGAGTTATATGGTCTTTTATTTAGAAATAATTTTTATAAATTTTGGCAAATTTCTTTCAATGCTTGAGTTTTGCAAAATATTTATATATTTCAAGATGTTTATATTTCCCTATGATATTTGCTTCAAAGCTTAATTAGGAGCAAGAGTCTGAAAGCATTACTATGGATTTTTATTTCATTGTGATTAGGTATATTCAAATACATTTCACTAATTATTATGTCACATGATTCTTAAAGAATGCTCATGTACAAGAGAGTCAGCATTCGCTATGAATATATACCTCTTCATTCATGTTAACTGTAACTGATGTTTCTGGTCTTCTAGTATCAAATGTGAGACCTAATCTCAACCATAAGTCATGTGTGTGTATATATATATATATATATATATATATATATATATATATATATAAAGTATTTTCTAGGTAATTAAAATAGTAGTGACTCAAGTATGCACCCAGAGTTTGATCATACCATCTTTTCTTCTTTTCTTTTTCTTTTTCTTTTTCTTTTTCTTTTTTTTTTTTTTTTTTTTGTGGTCTTTTTGAGACAGGGTCTCGCTATGCAGTTCAGGCTGGCCTTGAGCTCACTTTGTAGCCCAGGCTGGTCTCAAACTCGCAACAATCCTCCTGCCTCAGCATCTCAAGTACTGGGATGACAAGCGTGCGCCACCACGCCTGATTGTCATGCCACTTTTTCAAAAATGTATTTTTGAGCTGGATGTGATGGCTTATGCCTGTCATCCCAGCATACTGGGAGGCTGAAGCAGGAGTGTCACAAGTTGAAGCCCAGCCTGGGAAATATAGGGAGAAGTGACTCAAATTTAAAATAAATTTTTAAAAGTGTGTGGATGTGGCTGCGTGTGAGGGTCCTCATTTCAACTTCCAGGATCAGAAAAACTATTTTTCACAATTAGTGTTTAGATCCTAACTAATCTATTCCCCTTTTATGTATATGCTATGCACCATAACTGTCCTTTTCTTATAAGTTACCCTACTTTTTGTGTTGTATTTTTCATTTAAATGATGGTGTGACTGGGGCATTTGTCTGGTATAATTCTCCACATCCTCTAATGTCGTCGCATCTCTTTCATGCCCTTGAACGTGACCTCTCTTATTTCACCAAGTGTGTGAGTAGAGCCAGAAGCACTGATCTAATCCATGTTCTCTTCGGCACGGTGCTCACTTCCATCTGCATCCAGCACACATGCTCTGACATCAGACCACATCTCCTGTGTGATGCTAAGTGTTACTGTGCCCTGCGGTGTCACTAGCTTTCAATCCAGTATCATTTCCCTCCCTGGCATTTTATCTACATCTCAGCAGTCGTTGGCTGAGACCACTGTTTGCAGAAACTGGTTGATTGTGGTTATATCATATTTTATAAGTTATAAACTTGTCTGCCACCTAATTCTGTCAGGACGCTGCATTCATTAGCGCAGAACCTTCTACAGAGAAGTTCTGCTGAACTATTTGTTTATCCTATAAGGAAAGATAGTGACTGTTACTTTCGCTACCTTTTACAGTTTGGGAAATGATGACTTGTGTCACCAGTCCTCCAAACTTTACTGGTTCATTTTCATATTACTAGCAACATAGAGACTCCAGAACTCACTCAGTGTGATTCCACCAATTCTAGGCATCTTTTATTGATGAATCACCTGTACCATAATTTTTAAGTTGATGCCAATTCGTTTTTTTAATTGTTTTAATTATTTTATTTTAAAAATAAAAGAAGGAAAACATTAACAAACAGAAAGCCATCTACAAAATAGCAAAAGAACAAAACAAACAGATATCAATATATAATACAACAGGCATTGTTAATTTCCCACCACTTTGGGTGCCAACTCATTTGGATCCTTAAGTCCTAACCTGGTGTAATCAGCCTTTCACACCTGACTTGCTTTTTTGTGTAATAATAATATACCACATAGTCATCCTGATTTAAGAGAAATTGATTTAAGAGAAATTCTTGACTCCTTCAATGAGAAATTATATTCAGAACCCACCATCTGCATGTGAGCGCTCTACCTTGATACTGAAGTGGCTTGGAATCTAAACCTTCACAGAAGAATTGTGTGAAAAATATTTGTATTTTTAAATTATGTACATCATGATAAATGTGGATTAAATAAGTTTAGAATGATAGTGTTTCACACTAACTGACTTTTACACTTGCCATTTCTCCCACTTGATAAAAAATTAGGTTGACAGTAGCTTCAACATACTTCCTTCTGTAACAGTGATGCTAATGCTTTTATACATATTTATACACAACCAGGTAATAGAAGCATTTAGTGTATTTCTATATTTTATTTATTAGATATGCCCCATGAGCGATAAAAATGAAAATATAATTGCTTTGAAGGCAAGTAAATAAATTGCTTGCCAAGCACTCAATATATTTCTTCGGGGCTTGGTAGAGCCCCGTACAGCTCACATGAGGCCCATGTTAAATCGCCAGCAGCACACAAAAGGGCTTCAGATTAATATTTTAAAATATTTTATCTGCCAGGGATTTAGCTCAGTGGCACAAGTGCCTCCCTGCAAGCACAAGACCCTGAGTTCGATTCCCAGTACCAAAAAAAAAAAAAAAGAAAGAAATCCAGCACAGTGTAACAATAACGTAAGATATTTACATTTGCTTAAATGTAAACATATTGACTAATTAGTTAAGTGTAATTTCTACCCTTTCCCTCCATCCTGATTCTGGTCTGTTTAGAGAGGAGAATGTGTTAATAATTTTATACAGTCCCTTTTTGTCCAAAACCAGACAGCGATGTATTCTTAAATTCATCTACAATTCTGGGGGGAGAACACTATTTTTCTCTTTGTTTTTGTATTTCACTTCATTTTTTAAGGTATGCACATCTACTGGGGACAACTGTATGTCGGGAAGTAGAGACGTGGCTCAGCCATATTTACTGTCTCAGATGTTCTGGGTGACTCTGCCATTGTTCATTTGTCCCGCCCACTCAGGCACACTGAGGTTTACTGCAGAGCAGTGCAGTAGGCAATCTTTACATACAGTAGCCCATAATTATCAGCACGTCTATTTATAGTGGAAAACCATGGCTCTAAAAACAGGAAGAGACTGGGCATGATCACAGGAATGCATTTGTTTATCCTCTGTCTCCAGCTAAAGCCAAAATCTCAGAAATTCATGTGATGAGTTCTGCTAATGTGGACATGGGGATTATCTTCCTCATTCAGACAAGCACTGGTATCCTGGGAAACTCTACGCTCCTTTGCTTTTATAGCTTCCTTCTCTTTTCTGGACACACGGTGAGACCCACAGACTTGATTCTCGGTCAACTGGTTTTAGCCAACTCCATGGTTCTTTTCACCAGAGGAGTCCCTCAGACAGTGGCGTGCTTTGGATGGAAACCTTTCCTGGATGATGTTGGCTGTAAACTCGCCTTCTATCTTCACAGAGTGGGCAGGGGAGTTTCCCTCAGCACCACCTGTCTCCTGAGTGTCTTCCAGGCCTTGAAACTCTGCACTAATTATTTTCAGAGCTTTGGAATCCAAATACAATCCCCAAGGTGCATCAGTTTCTGCTGTGTCCTTTTGTGGGTTCTCCATCTCTTCATAAATATAATAGTTCCCTTGAACATGACTCAGTTAGTCGACAGCAAAAATGTAAGTGTGATGAGAAAAAACTTTGGCTATTGCTCCGCCCCCGTTCTGGATAAACTTACAGCTGGACTTCACGCAGTCTTGTTCTCTTTATTCGACGTGATGACTTTGGGTATCATGTGTTGGGCCAGCGGCTCCATGGTCCTGGCCCTGCACAGGCACAGGCAGCGGGTCCAACACATCCACAGCCACAGCCTCTCCTCCAGACCTTCTCATGAGGCCAGGGCCACACGCACCATCCTGATCCTGGTGAGCTCCTTCATCTTGTTTAATTCTATTGCCTCCATTTTCACCTTTTGTTTCTCTTTTGTGAATCCAGGCCACCGGGTGGTGCAAACCTCTTTGTTAGCAAGCTTATGCTTCCCAACACTTAGCTCTTTCCTGCTCATCAGCACCGACTCCCGAATCTCACAGTTCTGCTTCTCCTGCTGGCAAAGACAGCAGTACATTTGCTAAAGTGTTTATGCATGTAAAGACTCCTCTTCTCTCAACAAATCAAGCACACTCCGTAAATATCTGGGTGACTATGAAGTGCTAAGTACTCTGGTAGGAGTTTCTATACTCTGTGATTAAAATCCACAGTAACTGTCCTCATTAATCTCATTTTCTAGCCAGACAGAAAGCATTGCCACAATAATTGCATGAAGATTATGTAAATCTGTTTTGTGCTTCAGTGTAGATGTGTAGGATTTAGGGGGATGACCTCATGAAAGGAAGTAACCTAGTTTACAGATGCATCAGAATTATCACTGGGGTCCTGGCTGTCCTGAAGATCCAGAAAGGTCCTGGCTGGGCCCTTGGGTTACCAGGTGCTGGCTTCTGCTGTGTGGGCAGCGTCCTCACCACTGCACTTTAGCAGGACATACGGCCACCTTGCTCTGCACTGCACTGTGATCTTGATTGCCGAAGATGCCACACGACGTGCCTGCGGGCAAGGGGAATCCAGCGGGACTGAGCCTGATGCTCCCTCCCAACCTGCGGGGTTTGTATTGCAGGAGTGTGCTATGTGGGCTGCTGGGAGGATCGTCACCCAGGGCTGCCGGCTGTGCCCGCTGTGCTGCATGACCAGCGTGCCAGGCAGGTGGTGCCTACCAGGTGGCAGTGGCACAGCTCCTCTGGGTGAAGCCCATCACTTTCTGATGGGCTTTAAATTCGCTGCAAGGATGGCAACCACATGTTTGCCTCAGGCCAGGAGGCAGTCCTGTGGCTGGGGAAGTCATAGCCCTCAGTAGAGAATCACTACTCCTATTTAGTGGATGTGATGCCCTAGTGAGACTGCCGTCCAGCAGGCATTTGTGGCTGTGCCCCTGGATTTCTGCTCCTGTTGACCAAAGCTGAGGGGAAGCTGTTCTTGCAGTGGACAGTGAGCGCAGTGCGACACACAGGAAAGGAAGACCCACTGCTGGGTGTGCGCTGATCTTCCCTGTCCAGTCAGGCGGATGTGTGCTGTAGTGCTGGTGCTGCTGCTCAAACACGAGGGCCTCTTGTGTAGCATACGTGGGAACTGTGAAGACATCCTGACCCATTCTTACCTCACTGGGGACACGGCTGTGCCATCCTGGGCATGTGTGTCAGCTGCTTCAGTCTGCACTGTTCCTCAGACATAACAGTTCTGAGCTCAGTCCACACCCGGGAGACAAATCCCCTCAAGGCTGGGGGAACATGGTAGAAAGTGACTCAAGGAGTGTAAGAACCAGAGGAAAATGTGGAGTGGAGTGAGAGTTATCCACTTAGCCCCAGCCAGCATCAATCCATCTTGCAGTGAGCTTCTGTGTAGCTGTCCAGGGCACAGCATCAAGTGCTGAGGCCATGTCCAGACCGCAGCCACACAACGTCGTCCACCACCATGGCCAGACAGCGCTTATGTGACAAAGCTCTGTGACATGGCAGAGACTGGACAGCTTTGTCCAAAGACTCTTCTTGTTTTCGCTGTTTTCATTAGTGCCCTATAAACACAGTAACTTAGCAAATAGCAGTGGGTGACTTCAGTTGCACTGCAGCCTGCAAGTCGCCCTCTGTTGTGTGTCTCACCCCTAACAAACTCAAGTGTCTGGACCTGGAGAGTCCTTTGCACTGCTGTAGCCCTTTCAATTAAGATGGGTATTATTTGTTTTGGTCTTTGTAGGAAATCCATGCAACATCTTTCAAAGTTGAACAGAAGTTAAAGGACACTTTCGATGCCCTCTTGGTTCATTTAGAAGGAGACATAAGGAAGCTTGAGGCCCACATAAAATAAAGCACAAGCCAGAGGAAATGATCCAAAGCTACATTCAGAAAGTTACTTTGCCTAATGTACTTATGCAATATGAAGCTCCAACAGAAAAATCTCAGAAATTATTCAGAGTCCATTGTAAATTATCAACACTCGGTCCTTGAGTTCAAAAGGGAAGAAATCTGGCTCTACCCTCATTCAGAGAACTTCCTGAGTTCTCGTTATGACCCCCTTGTAGCACCAGGTAATTTTAGATTATCTGAGGCAAATTTTTCCAGATAACTTCATCTTGGAATGCATGACATGTAGAACAGTAATCAAGTGTCTCCAATGAGCAAGTTACTACTATAAAAATTGAAAAATTTCAATTATTCCTTGGAATCAAAGCCTCTGCATTATCTGAACACCTTCACATGATTTTTCCAAGCTTTCCCCCTTGCTGTAAAAGTTGGGGTGCTCAATGTGCACATAAACACTGTGGGAGAAACCACAGACCTGAATTTATCAACAAAAAGGGAGAAAGATCAGGAAGTCCCCTCAGGTCCATGCATGGAATAGGCAGTGCCCCATCAACTCCCTGATGCAGGCTAGTAGAAGCCCAGTCCCTAGGCCTCAGCTGGAAAAGTAGGCAGACAAACCTGTCCAGGCAGAAATGATGATGTGCACAACAGTCCATGTCTTCCACTGATCTTGGTTATAGGCCCTGGACATGCTTGCACACCTCTGTAAGCCTTTGTTCCCTGTCCATGGAGACTCATGACAGTCAAGTCCTTTGCCACCCAGAGCTGGGTCAGTCAAGGGCCAAATACTCAGGAGGACTAAGGGCTAGAGACATTATGTGTGGCCTCAGCACCCTTCTGAGGTGAGAGGTGAGTGTCAGGATTCCATTTCCATGACCACATATAGTGACAGCTGGGGTTGATGTCACAGGGCCTGAGATTCTCTACTCAGGTTTCTATAGATTCTCGTCTGACAACTGACATGTAAGAGTCTGAACTTGTTTCTTGCTTTTCAAAAAAAATTATTCATTTTCATGTTATGAGTGCATGTTTGCAGTGCATCAGGTCTACACTTACTTAGGGAGTCATGCATGTGTACAACACAGCTTGTGTCTTTTAAAAATTCCCTTCCTCTCCCCACCCATGTCCCCCTCTTCATCTCTATTTTCCCTTTACCCACTTTCATGCTTATTTTTATTAGTGTTCTTATAGTTCATGCTTAAGACATGTAATGTTTATATTCATATGCTAAATCTTTTTTATTTCACTGATCTCTTCCTTTCCCTTAACCTCGGTATCCCAGACCATTTTCAATGTATACAGATCCATCTCCTTGTTCCTTCTATCAATCCTTTATTTTGCTCTTTATTTATACTTTGCCTTATTCAAGTGAGAGGTACCACGTAGTATTTAAGCTCATGTCTGATTTATTTTATTCAGAAATATATTACCCATATTTTTCCATTTTCTTACAAATGTCCCAAATTTTCCCTTTTTATACCTGGGTCACATTCCTTTATGTATAGCTATCACATTTCTTTATCCAATTATCTGCTGATGGGCATACAGTCTCCTTCCAGGATTTTGCTTTTATGAATTGTGTTGCTCTAAATATTGGTGTGCATGTATCACTCTTTGTAATTTGTTGAGTACATTCTTTTTCTTTTCCTATTTTATTTTTATGTGTACTTATTTTCCGGTGATGGAGGTATTCATTCTGTCTGGAATTTTAGCTTGTTGACTTCATTGTTTCTATTAGGATATTCTTGAGTATTTTTCTGGAGTGCTGGCTTACTATTCACAAATCTTTTGAGCTCTTCATTTTCATGAAATGTTCTTATGTGTCCATCTATTTAGAAGAAAAGTTTTGCTGGAGTTTTAGCCTAGTTTGGAAGTTTCCTCTTAGGGTTTGAAATACTTCACTTCTGGCCTTTAAAGTTTGTGTTAAGAAGTGAGCTATAACTATAATGGAATTACCATTATATGAGATCTTTTGTTTTCCTCTAACTGCTTTTAAAATTGTTATTTTGTTAGACATTTGGCTTTTCAATTGTGTTGTGCCTTAGGGAGAACCTTTCTTCATCAAGCCTCTCTTATGTGTATGTTGAACTCTTCATATCTGAAAAGTTTTCTATTAGGATATCAGTAAATAAATAAATTATTCAAGGTGTGTTATTTTCTAGTTTTTCCCCAACTCTGATTAGCTTTATATTGGTCCTCTTAGTGTCATCTATTACCTGTTGGATGAGTTTTTCTTCTCTCTTAATTTTTATTGAGGCTTTTCTAAGTACTTCATCATAGTTTAGCATCTTGTCCTTGATTTCAGAAAACCTGTCTTCACATTGATCATTTCTGCAAATTATGAATTCTACACAGTATTTTATGTCTGGAATTTCTGATTCCACTTTGTTGATTCTATACCTTTGGTATATTTATCATTCATGTTTTGAACAGTTTTATCAGCTCTTCCAACCACATTTGTCATTTTGTATGATAATTCCATAAACTTTTGAGTCTCATCCTTTTTGAGTACACCTAACTGCTTTATATCTTCTTTCAACCATTTGTAGAGCTCAGTCACCTGGTGTTGACTTTTCTCTCCATGTGTGACCCTGGATCTGCCTTTGGAGAGGTGGGAGAACTTGGGGATCTTTCAGTTTTACTGTTTATTTTCCATTTTATATTTCTGAAAGTTGAGGTCCAGCAGGATGACAAGAGCTGGACAATCTTTTTAGTATGAAACTGCCTTTCTATGAAGTGCTTTCAGCCTAGGTTTCATCTACAGATATCGTCTTTCCAATTACTGTTCTGATCCACCTTATAAGACCCTCCCCTACTACAAGGTACTTGTGTTTTGTGACTAGTTTCTGAGCATCTCTCATGGGACTTCTCCTCTAGTTAGACATGTTCATTCAACCTCTTGATTGAGGTCGGCAGAAACTGACCCGTGGGCAGATGTGAACTTATTGCACTATGCTAGGAGGAGAAGTCAGGAGCTGCCGATTCTGCCATCTTGCTGATTTTACAAATTATACTGAGTCTCATCACTACCTAGTTAAGTCTTTCTTCCCCAAATATCTTCCTAAACTTTCCTTTCATGATCAGTCAGCCTCATCTACTGGAAGTCATCTCAGAAAAGAACTGGTTTAAAAATGTGTTGTATTGGGCTGTGTCATGTACTGTGCACAACAATTACAGAAGTCAGCGTTCAGGGAATCAGTGTGTATGTTCATATTTCACAGTGGAAGTACAAAATCAGAAGTCTACGCAACCGACACACTATTCCTATTAGGCACATGAAGCCAAGGATTTTCAAAGGTCTTCCCGAAGTAGCTGACCTTGAAAGCAGGCAGCTGACCAAAACCTTTGAAACAAAGAAAGGCAATGCACCCTAGGGACCCTTGCCCCTGCCATGAAATCCAGGCCCCTGTCCATGCCTGAATGTGTTACTCAGTTGAAAAGTGCTTGCCTATCCTTTTTGAGGTGGGGCACTGAAATTGTAGCACAAGTAAAGATAAAACCCTCAGCAATCTGTATCTACATTCTCATGTTTTTGAAAACTGCTTATGGTCATTTTTATTCTTATTTTCTACAAACCCGTTGTTCTCATCTATTTAAAGACAATGTTGTCCATTGTGTTATTTCTGATTACATGAAATAACACCATGGGTCACAATATCTTCATTTTAATTTTCGAACATTCCAAGTTGAAACCACTCCTAAGTCTCAGTAACTGCTACATGTAACACCCACCACCAGATCCCAATATACAATCCTCTGGGCAATTACAGTATCTTCAAATACATGAAACATTGACCTTCCATAAATCAAAGTGTGAATTCATTACAGTCCTCTTTTACAGAAAAAGAATCAACCATTAAAATCTATTGAGGGGGCCAGGGATATAGCTCAGTGCCACAAATGCCTGTCTGGCAAGTGCAAGGTCCTGAGTTTGATTTCTGGTACCAAAAAAGAATTTTAAAAAATTAAAATCTATGAGCAGATTTTGGAAGTTATACATTTGAGTTCATAGACTTTCATAAGACTGTGAGCCAAATACACCATGGAAGAAAGAAGTTGATTTAAATTCACAACTCACTAACAGTGCTGTGTTCTGAACTCACTGAATGAAAAACTCCTCATTGCCCAATATCTATGCACTCCTAGCAGATGTTATTTTCTTCCTCATTAACACAAATGTGAGACAACAAATCATGAAAGTTTTAGAACAGTAGTTAGAGACACTATTTTATAACCTTACCCACATTCTTCAGATCATCAAAGTTTGAAATTACAAATAAGACATCAGCTCCAAAAACAGAATATTTTGATTATTCAGATTCACTGCAATGCAGAATCATTGACACACGGCTCATGCAGACAATTTAATTAGTGTTCTATTTATTTGACCTGAATAAATTCAATGACTTTGAGGAAACAGTAGCTATTTACCTAGTAGTAAATAATGCTGTCAGGTATACTTGGAATTGACTGAGAATAGATCTCCATTGTTCTCTCAAAAAAAAAAAAAAAAAAACAGAAATAAAAAGGAAACTACCGTATATGAGGAGGTGAATTTATCGGTTGTCTTGGTTACGGTGGTTGCTTAGCAGTGCAGCAGCATGTCACAACATCATGTTGGACTCTTTACCTCTGTGGGGCACAGACTGTGTGGGGTGGGTGCCTCTGTAGAAGAGTCCCAGAGAGATCCCCCACCCCCCCATCATGCAAAAACACAGAAGAAAGACTCTTATGTCAACTACCATAAGTCAGAAATTCATGTGTACATATGTATGAATGGTATTGAAATTTTGTTTCTTTTTATTAGGATCTGTTGGAGTACATGAAGTTTACATTCAAGTTTAGAAAGTGGTACATGTACTTAACATATCTTGATCTTTTTTATTCCATTTTCCCTCTCCACTCAGTACCCTCCCTCCTCTCTAGAATGTGTTTCCCTATTTTCTTTATAATATTAATTATTACTATTATTATTATTATGTCAGGTCACGTTTGACAAATATAAAGACTACACTCAATGTGGAGAATTAGTACAAGTAAATAACTCACCTCAAATCCTTTTTGTCTTCCTTTTCACTCTATCCTCTCCACAGCCCCAATCTCTTGGTCATCTTCCCATTTGCCATAGACCTCCCTCCCTGAAAAGTTTTCTTATTTTTCTTGTGCATCTATAACAAAATATCATGGGCTTGGTGCTCTATAAAAAAACAGGAAATTATGGTTCATTATTCTGAAGGTTGTAAAGTTCAAGATCAAGGAACTAGCAGATTCTATGTCTGAGAAGGGCCCCACTGGTCATAGATCTCTTGACGTGTTCTTACATGGGAAGGGAGCAGATGATGCTTCCATGAGAACACTAATCCCATGCCAAGGGACTCACCTCCATTACACTGATGCTACGTAAAGACATATTATTCAGTTAAAGAACACATAGCACTGGTCTCCTGAGATAGTAGCAAAGCTGATGCTGTTGTAAACATCATAGCACAGTAACAATATTCATGCTTCATATGTTTGTAATGATGCTGATATAGACAAAGCTATGAAACTTTGGGTAAAGCATAAT
>NW_004955584.1:640574-647913 GCF_000276665.1 Chinchilla lanigera
ATATGTGACTAATTAACTGGAGCGATGGGGGCTGGGGTTTTAGCTCAGCAGCACAGTGCCTGCCTGGCAAGCTTAAGGTTGTGAGTTCAGGGACCCAGAGAAATCCCTCATCCTCAGCTACATGAGGACCCAACAAGGACAGCTATGTGAATTACCATTGGACACAACAATTCCATTCTTAAATACCTGACAAAAGAATTGAAAACAAGCTTCTTAGTCCATGTAGGAGTGTGTACAGGCTGGGCAATTTGCAAAGCATGCAGTTTCTTGCTCACAGTTCTGGAGACTGGAACTATCAATGTCCACTCACTAGTATATGCTCTGTGTGCTGAGAACCCATAGCTCACCTATGGCGTCTTAATGTCTCCTTGTGTGGCAAAGGAACAAACAGGCTCTTCCATAAGCACCACGACTCCACTCAAAAGGACCAGTCTCCAGAGACAGGGACACCATACGATGACATTTTGATCAATGGCAAACCAAGTACATATCAGTGCTCCCATGAGATTTGGTAACACTGAAGAATTCCAATCACATATTTATGTCTGAGCCATCACAGCATACTGGGAACTATGCATGTGGTCATATTAGTTTAAACAAACCTACTGCAGTCCTACAGGTAGAAAAGCATGGTGCAAACCAGTTGTTTGAAGGTATATCATGTAATTGCACACACTTATGTACTACTGCACCTACAATCAATAATACTTACTATGATAGTAAATGACTATGTTAATGGCTTATGTATTTGGTGCCCTTTCAATCACATGTATTATAAAGCTACTCCTATTACTATGAATTTGTTCTGACAGTCTGCTGTGTTACACCTGTACAGCTTCATCTGTGTGATTTCCTGTGTTTCTGTGCACCAGGAGGCTGCATTGAGTGATTAACCCATCCAGTCGAGGTTGGCATAAGCACACTCTGAGATGAGCACACAGTGATCAAACTAAGTATTCATTTGTCAGAAGATGTCCATGCCATGAAGTTTGGGTGACTATGCTACAGTGATGGGGAACACATTTCCACAACTTGAAAAGACACCAACATTCAGACAATAGTAGTACATATTTTAACAAAAGCTTGCACAACAATATTCATAACCTCACTATTAATATGAGCCAACAGATTGAAATAGCCCAGCGTCCATCAAAGGATGACTGAATGTTTGTGTTATGTCCATAGAATGGAATACTATTAAATCATGAAAAGGCCTGAAGTTCTCATAAGTGTGAAAATATGATTGAACCTCCAAATTTTTATGCTAAATGAAAAAAATGAGGTCCAAGAGAGTGCCTATTTATGATTCCATTTATATAAAGTATGCATAATCGTGAATTTTACAGAACACAAAATAGTTGTTTTCTAGAAGAGTGGAATCAAGTATCACTAGTGTAATTCATATGGGTTCCTTTTCTGGCAATAAAGCTTTGTGGAGCTGGATAGAGTGACGCTTTTGAAACATTACAAATGCATGAAATGCAGCCACATAGACATTTCAAATAATTAACTCAGTGAATTTCATGGCCTGTGCAATTTCTCCCATTGAAAACAAAGTGAAAATTGGAAACATACCTTCCATGATCAAACTATCAGGTATTAACACTATTGGATTCTTGCTATTTTTAAATAAACATAAAAACATCAATAGCCCAGAAGATTTATAGGAAGACAGTTTCATAAATCATTCAAGGAAATGTTAAATTCTAACTTATTTCAAGATTTGAGAGATCAGTCTTCCCCCACTTATTGTATAGAGTTACAGTAAAATTTTCCAGTTATATTTAGCTACATATTTAGGAAAGCTCAGAAACACAAGAACAATTGAAATATTATGAAAACTTTCACCACATGAATGGATTATAATACATCTTATTTTAATCAATGAAGAAAAAATAAATATCAATTCACTCACATGACACCAAACAGCTCCATGCTGCATAGAAGTAGGTGCCCTTAAGTAGTGGAATTTTGCAGATAGAACACCGTGAAAATATAAATTTTAATAGTAATAAGATACCAGAAATATTGCAGTTCAAATTGGTAACAACACTAATCTTAGTGATTACATTAAATATGAGATATTTGAGACTGTGTCATGAAACACAACAAAAAGAATTTTATTGATTTGAATATCACTTATAGACCTATAATTTATCACAAATTATTCTCATGTACATAGTAAAATTTTCATAGATATGACACAAATACTTGAAACACTAGAGTAGGGCCTCAGGTTTACAAGTTTCGAGTTTAGTACACAAAATTTAATCTATGTTGCCACATATAAAAATCACAAAAGCAAAAAGGAAATTTAAGAAACCTATTTTCTTTATAGCAAAAAATGTACTGATACTGAGGATTAAAATATCAAGCTGTTTCTGTGGTAGAGAATGCAAATTCCCCCATGTGCATCATTTCTAACCTTCTTCCTGGGCTTACGCCTATCTCTCTGTTCTCTCACATTTCTCTCTGACTCGGTTACAACTTCAGGATCTTGTTGTGAATGGAACAGAACTGGCGTGATGCTCCTCTACTGACTGTTCCATCCGAAGACCATAAAATGCCCTACACCAAGCTCTCTGCATGTGCACTGCTCTGCTGGCAGTTGAGTTTCCAAGGAATATGACATCAGCTGTTACCAGTGCTTGGATCATATACAGAAAACATCCTTATCTGACTCTGTTTTACTTGTTTTTAAAGTACTTCCGGAAGAGTCTACTTGTAAAATGGTTTTCCATTATTATCCACTTTTACACTGTAGCCTTCCACTATTCCATCCTCTTAATCTACTGTGTGTGTGTGTGTGTGTGTGTGTGTGTGTGTGTGCGCACGTGCACACACACGTTAAAAGTACTCATAGTCTTACAGTAAACTGACTTTTATCTTATTTTTTATTTTAAAGAGAAAAGAACAAAAACAAAATAACAAAAATGAATCAACATAAAAACAATAAAAGTGATACAGAATTCCAAAAATATGATAGGAAATTACCAGTGGTTGTTGCATTACATGTTGTTATCTTCAAAGTAGTTGCTCAGATTACCATATACAAGCATGCAAGATTGATCAAGCAATTAAACATTAACTGTTCCTGTCAATAAACCATTAGAAATTAGTAGTACAATTATCTTAACTGTCGTGTGTGTGTGTGTGTGTGTGTGTGTGTGTGTATATATATATATATATATATATACATATATATATATAAAACTTCATTCTTTCTTTTCTCCTTTCCATTATCCTAGTTGTTCTTTCTTTTTGAGCATTTTCTTTCCCTTTCACAATATCTATTCTACTATTCAGATTTTATTAACTCTTTCAGATTCTTACACTAAGGAGAAAATATGATGTTTACACATGCAGGTCTGATTTATTTCACTTATGAGTATGGTTTCTAATTGCATACATTTACCTATAAAAGCCTGGAGTTTAACTTTCTTTATAGTTGAATAATACTCCCCTGCATAAAAGAACACTTTTTTTATCCATTCTTCAGTTGATGGGCAGTTGGTTTGTTTAGAAGATTGAGCCATTACAAACTGCGCTGCTATAAACATGGGTGCACATATATTGCTGTGGCATGACGATTTCAGTTCTTCTGGAAAAATACCCAGGAGGGAAATTGCTGGGTCAAATGGGACCACTAATCCTACTTTTGTAAAAAAAAAAAAAAAAAAAAAAAAAAGAATCTCCACACTGATTTCCACAGTGGTTGCACCAGCCTGCACTCCCACCAGCAGTAGAAAAGGGTTAATTTTTCCCTACATCCCTTCCAGCATTTGTTATTGGCTGATTTCTTGAAGGTAGTCATTCTCTCTGGAATGAGACAGAATCTCAGTGCTGTTTCAACTTGCGTTTCTTTAATGACTAATGATGTTGAACATTTTTTCTTATCTTCATTTGCCATGTGTATTCCTTCATCTGAGAACTGTGTGTTCATCTCAGCTGCCCATTTTTAGATTGGGCCTTTGAATTTGCAGGTCCTGATATTTTAAAATTATTTATGTGTTCTAGGTAGAAGTCTTTTGTCTGAGGGACAGTGGGCTAAACTTTTTTCCAATTTGTGGGCTTTCTTTTAACTCTGTTAGTGATTTCTTTTGATGTGCAAATGCCTTTTATAAGATTGAAGTTAAAAAAAAAAAAAAAGACCCAAGCAAAGCCCTTCTATTCTGATTTTCTGTAGGGTTTTTATCATGAATAAGTGTTGAACTTTATCAGAAGTTTTTCTGAATCTATTGAGATGTTCATGTGATTCTTGTCTTTGGTTCTGGTGATATGGTGCACTACATTTATTGATTTGCATACACTGAACCATCCCTGCACTTCTGGGATAAATCCCACTTGATCATGATATATAATCTTCTTGATGTTTTCCTGCATTCTATTAACTAGTATGTTATTGAGAATTTTTGCACGTATGTTCATTAGGGAGATTGGCCTGTAGTTCTCTTTTTTGCTTGGGTCTCTCACTGGTTTTGTTATCAGGGTAATTCTTGCCTCCAGGAACGAGTTAAGGAGGATTGCTTCCCTTTCTATATCATTAAAGAGTTTGAGAAGAATTGGCATTAGATCTTCTCTAAATTTCTTATAGAATTCAGCTGTGAATCCATCAGGACCTGGGCTTTTCTTTGTTGAGATGTTTTTTATTACATTTTCAATTTTGTTACTAATATTGGGTTATTTAAGATTTTTGTATCTTCTTGACTCAACTTTAGTAAGTAATATGCATCTAGGAATCTGTTCATTTCCTCTGTGTTTTCCATCCTATGAGCATAAAGATTTTCAAAGTAAGTATTGATGGTATTCTCAATTTCTACAGGATATTTAGTGATTTTGCCTGTTTCATTCCTTATGGCATGGATTTGAGTTTTTTCTTTCCTTTTTTGATAACATGGTCTAAGGCTTTCTCAATTTTATTTACTCTTTCAAAGAACCAACTGTTTGATTCATTAATTTTTTTGTATTGTTTTCTTAGTCTCCATCGTGTTCATTTCTGCTCTGACCTTTATAATTTGTTCCCTTTTTGGGCTTTGGGCTTGACTTGCTCTTCTTTTTCTAGAAGTCTGAGGTGCAGCATAAGGTTGTTTATTTGTGCTCTTTATGTTTTCCTGATGTGAGAATTCAGCACTATAAATTTCCCTTTAAAGACTACTTTCATTGCGTCTCACAGATTCCAGTAAGTTGTATCCGCATTTTCATTTGATTGTAAATATTGTTTAATTTCATCTGTGACTCATTGGTTATTCAAGGGGGTGATATTTCATTTCCATGTGTCTATAGAGTTGTTGTTGTTGTTGCTGTTGTTTGCGGGAGGAGGGTGTTTTCTGGTACCAGGAACCAAACTCATGATCTTGTGCTTGCCAGGCAGGTGCTGTGCCACTGAGATAAATCCTCAGCCCCTGTCTGTGGATTTTTTACAATTTCTTCTGTCAATTATTTCCAACTTCATTGCACTAGGGTCTGATAATATGCTTGGGATAATTTCAATTCTTTGCATTTACTTAAGCATATTCTATGTGCTAGCGTATGGTCTACTTTAGAGAATATCCCATGTGCAGCTGAGAAGAATGTGTATTCTGATGTTGTTGGGTGGAACACTCTGTATACATCTACTAAGTCCATTTGTCCACACATTTGATTTAGTTCTGTTATTTCTTTGCTGATTTTTTGCTCTAGTTGATCTCTCTCTTTTTGATGATGGGGTGTTAAAGTCCCCTACTACAATTGTATTATTGCTTATTTGATTTTTCATGTTTGCTAAAATTTGTCTTATATAGTTAGGTGATCCTGCATTTTGTGCATAAATATTTATGATCGTTATCTCTTACTCTTGCAGTTTTCCACTAACATGTATGTAGTGACTTTCTTTATCTCTTTTGATCATTCTTGGTTTGAAGTTCACACTGTCTGGAACCAGAATAGATATTCCTTCTTTTTTCTGGGTTCCTGTTGCATGGAGTATTATTTTCCATCCTTTGACTTTCAGTCTGTGAATTTCCTTTTGGGCCAGATGTGTTTCTTGTATACACCATATTGTTGGATTTTGTTTCTTGATCCACTCAGCCAGTCTGTTTTTTTAATTGGTGAATTGAGGCCATTTACATTAATGGTTATTACTGATATCTGTATTGGCATATCATTGCCATGTTATTTTCCCACTGCTGGTTCCCTACTTTCCCCCTCTATTTAATTACTTGCCCTGCTTAGTGGTTTTGTTCTATTGTTGTTTTTGAAATTATGGTCATTTTTATCTCTTTCTAGAATTCTTTTAATGCTCTTTGTCAGGTTGGTTTAGTTGTCATGAATGTCTTCAGTTCTTCTTTGTCATGGAAGTATCTTATGTCTCCATTAATTTTGAAAGTTAGTTTTGCAGGGTACATCAATCTGGGTTAAAAGTTGTTTTCTTTCAGGACCTGAAATACTTCACTTCAAGCTCTTCTTGACTTGATGGTTTGTGCTGAGAAGTCTGCTGGGATTCTGGTGGGTTTTCTTTCATAGGTCATCTGTTCTTTTTTCTCTAACAGCTTGTCTTGATTACTTTTCTCTCATTGTTGAAACAAAATACCTGACACCAAAAATTAAGGAAGGAGAGGTTTATTTGCCTTACACTTTGTGGAGGTTGCAGTCCATACTTGGCTGGCTCCAAGGGAGAGTGGCACATGGCAGAGGCCAAACTTTCCTGGTGGCAGAATATAGCAAAAGACAGCAAGAGCAAAAGGGAGGAGTGGTGGGAAGCAGCCTCTTTCTCTCCCTTACATAGGCAAACTATCTGCCCCAAGGCAAGTGTAGCACTCAAACCCATAATCCCAGCATTGGCCTATGGATCAATAAAAAAATCTAGATGCCTGAATTTCTGGGATCTTTATTATTATGCATCTAGGTGTATATTTATTTTGGTTATAGCTAACGGTGGTCCTATATGCCTCACTTAACTGTATGTCAGATTCTTTTTCCATGCTTGGGAAATTTCTTGCTACCACTTCTGCAAACAGTCTTTTTATGTCATTCATGTTGGCTCCTATCAGCCTTATATTGTTTTTCTTTGCCTCATCATGCAACTGCTAAACTGTTATTTCTTGGTTTCTTATTACTTTTTTAAAAAATAAAAGAACAAAAACATTAACAAACAGACAACCATTTACAGAATAGCAAAAGAACAACACAAACAATACAGAGTTACAAACAAAGTGGTAGGAAATTAACAATGCTTGTTGTATTACATATTGATATCTTCAAAGGGGTTTCTCATGAAAACAAATAGAGAGAAGCAATATTGATCAATCAAAGAATCATTAACTGTTTCAGCAAAGAAATAGAAGACACTAGTTCAACTATG
>NW_004955584.1:649936-662106 GCF_000276665.1 Chinchilla lanigera
CCATCTATTCCTATTTTCTGTAGAGTTTTTATCATAAATGCATGTTGGACCTTCTTAAAAGCTTTTTCTGCATCTATTGAGATGATCATGTGGTTTTTGTCTTTGGCTTCATGGATACGGCGTATAACATTTATACATTTGTGAATACTGAACCAACCTTGCATTCCTGGAATGAATCTGACTTGGTCGTGGTGTATGATTTTCTTGATGATTTGCTGCATTCTATTTGCTAGTATCTTATTGAGTATCTCTGCATCTATATTCATTAGGGAGATTGGTCTGTAATTCTCTGCCTTGGTTGGGTCTTTCTCTGGTTTTCGTGTCAGTATGATACTTGCCTCCAGAAGTGAGTTAAGGAGAATTGCTTCCTTTTCAATTTCATTGAAGAGTTTGAGGAATGTTGGTATTAAATTTTCTCTGAATTTCTTGTAAAATTCTAATGTGAATCCATCAGGACCTGGGCTTTTCTTTGTTGGTAGGCTTTTAATCACGTTGTCAGCTCATTAATTGATATTGGGTTGTTCAGGATTTTTGTATCTTCTTGACTCAACTTTGGTAATTCATATGTATCTAGGAATCTGTCCATTTCTTCTGAGTTTCCTATCCTATGGGAGTAAAGATTTTCAAAGTAGGTATTAATGATCTTCTGAATTTCTGTGGAATCTGTAGTAATTTCATCCTTTTCATTCCTTATTGCATGAATCTGAGTTCTTTCCTTCCTTTTCTTGATAAAGTTAGCTAGGGGTTTAACAATTTTATTTTTCTTTCAAAGAACCAACTCTTTGATTCATTTATTTTTTGGAGGGTTTTCTTCACCTCAATTGCATTAATTTCTCCCTGTATCTTTATAATCTCCTCTCTTCTTTGGGCTTTGGGCTTGATTTGTTCTTCTTTTTCTAAAAGTTTAAGATGCACCATGAGGCTGTTTATTTATTCTCTTTCTGTTTTCCTTATGTGTGAGTTCACTGCTCTAAATTTCCTTCTTAGGATGGCTTTCATTGCATCCCACAGATTCCAGTAAGTTGTATTTATATTTTCATTTGTTTGTAGGTATTTTTTAATTTCTTCTTTAATTTCTTCTGCAACCCATTGGTTATTCAGGAGGTTGTTGCTTAATTTCCAAGTATTTATGGAATTTTTGGAGTTGTTTTTGTCATTAATTTCCAATTTGATTTTGATGTGGTTGGATAATATGCATGGGATAATTTCAATTCTTGTGTATTTAGGTAGGTATACTCTGTGGGCTAGAATGTGGCCTATTTTAGAGAAAGTCACATGTACAGCTGAAAAAAATGTGTATTCTGATGTTGTAGGGTGGAACACTCTGTATACATCTACTAAGTCCATTCGTTCACAGCTTTGTTTCAGATCTGCTATTTCCTTGTTGATTTTTTGTCCAGTTGATCTATTTCTTTGTGTCAGTGGGGTGTTGAGGTCCCCTGTTACAATAGTGTTATTAATTATACGGATTTTCATGTTTGTTAAGATTTGTCTTATACAGTTTGGAGCTCCAATATTTGGTGCATACATGTTTATGATTGTTATCTCATCCTCTTACAGTTTTCCTCTGACAAGTATATAGTGACCTTCTTTATCTCTTTTTATTGTTGTCAGTTTGAAGTTTACATTGTCTACAAACAGTATAGCTACACCTGCTTTTTTGGGTTCCTGTTGCATAGAGGATTGTTTTCCATCCTTTGATTTTCAGTCTATGAATTTCCTTTTGAGTAAAATGTGTTTCCTGTATACAGCATATCATTGGATTTTGTTTTTTAATCCACTCTGCCAGTCTGTTTCTTCTGACTGGTGCATTAGGCCACTTATGTTTATGGTATAACCAATATGTATTGATTTATCATTGTCATGTTGTTTACTTGCATTGGTGTCCTACTTTTTCTACCTGTTTACTTGCTTGCTCTGCTTGACGTTTCATTTCTACTGTTGTTCTTGAAATTGTGGTCAGACTTTTCTCTGTCTAGAATATCTTTTAGTACTCTTTGCAGTGCTGGTTTGGCACTCATGAAGTTCTTCAATTGTTCTTTGTTGTGGAAATATTTTATTTCTCCATTGAATTTGAAGGACAGTTTGGCAGGGTATATCAGTCTTGGTTGGAAGCTGTTTTGTCTCAGAACCTGTAATTCTTCACTCCAAGCTCTTCTCGATTGAATGGTTTGTGCTGAGAAGTCTGCCATGATTCTGATGGGCTTTCCTTTATAGGTAATCTGTTTCTTTTCTCTAGCAGCTTTTGATATTCTGGTTTTTTGCTGGAAATCTGGGAACTTCACTATTATATGTGTGGGTGTAGTTTTATTTTGGTTGTGTTTGTTTTCAGTTGTATATGCCTCATTTACCTGTATATCAGGTTCTGTTTCCATACTTGGGAAATTTTCTGCTATTATTTCTGCAAATATTCTTTTTATGTCAGTTGTGTTGCCTCTTGCTGTTTCATTGACTGCTATTAGTCGTACATGATTCCTCTTTGCCTCATCTTGCAGCTGTTGAATTGAGTTTTCCTGGATCCTTGTTGATTTTACAAAGTCCTTTCTTTCATGGTCACTAGCTGCCATGCTGTCTTCAAAGTCTGAGATTCTATCTTCAGCTTCATTCAAGCAGTTTTGGCAGCTGTCACTGGAAGCTTTGTTTTCCTGGAAGTCTCTTTTTTTTTTTTTATATTTCCTGGAAGTCTCTTTGATTCTGGTTCATGCGTTCTAAGTTCTTTCTATATTTTTCATTTAATGTTTCCGTCCATTGCCTTTGTTCTTCTATTTTCTTACATGTTTCTTCTTCAGATGTTCTGAGCAGTTCTTTCATTATTATTGTCATTTCATTTTTTGCCTGAGAGATTATTTCTGATCTCATCTCTTCTATGGCCTTATGGAGTTGTTTCTTTACTTCCACTGCAATCATTTCAACAATTTCAGGCATCTGTTTACCAAGTTTTCCTATGTGGATGTCTCCTGGACTTGTTCTGATTGGGGCAGAGTTCTGGGACTGTGTTTTAGTCCTTCATCTTGTCCTGTTTGATACCAGATGCAGAAAGCTCAGTTCCCTCTTCAATGGCTCCACAGCAAAGGCCACTAGTGTCCATAGTTTTCCTATTGGTCAGGTTTGCTCCTCAGTGTCCACTGAGATACACTAATTAGTTGGGGCGTTTCCGGCCATTGCTGAAGTGTATCTAGTTATCCCAGGTCTCAGACTCAGGCATTGGTGTCAGCTGATGGCAGACCATCTGATCCAGCATCCCCTTGCAGTTCAGGGCACGTGTAAGGCTGGACTCAGGTTGCACTGGTGGCACAATCCAGGTCCAGTGGACCTCTGTCTGCAGGCAGTTCAGATTACAAGCAAAACCCAGACACTAACTGCAGGGTCAATAGTTTGTGGCCCACCTGATTCTGTGTCTGCAGGCAGTTCAGGACGTGTACAGGAGCCAGACCTGGGCCGCTCAGACAGCAATCACAGACTGCACGTGCCTGTGCCCTCCAGAGGGTCAGGGCACAAGTCGGTTTCTTGTTACTTTTAAAAGATCTTGTCTTTCACAGTTGCTAGCTGCAATGCTGTGTTCAAGGCCTGAAAGTCTCTCTTCAGTTGTTTTTTACTTCAGCTGCTATCATTTCAGAAATTTCAGGCGCATGACTTCCAAGTTCTTCCAACTTCCAAGTTCCAAGTGTCTCCTGGACTTGTTCTGAGCGGCGTGGAGTTCTGAGATTGCACTTTGCTCCTTCACCTTGTCATTTTGGATGTGGGAGGTGGAGTGTCAGGCCTG
The DNA here is from genome assembly GCF_000276665.1 of Chinchilla lanigera. Classification (NCBI taxonomy): domain Eukaryota; kingdom Metazoa; phylum Chordata; class Mammalia; order Rodentia; family Chinchillidae; genus Chinchilla; species Chinchilla lanigera. The sequence goes on from NW_004955584.1 coordinate 653,700, forward strand.
CCCTGTGATGGCATCAGGAGGCAGAGTGCTGAGTCTGGCCTCTCCCAGGCAGCTCACTAAGTGACCACGGCTTTCTCAGGAGTCAGACTGGCTTTCCTGGGGGTCTGACTTGCCCCACAATAGTTGCAGGAGATGGAGTGCCAGTCCAGTCCTTCTCAGGCATCTCACAGAGGACCCTGGGTTTCCCAGGAGTCAGACTCATTCCAGGATGGTGGAGTGAGGCAGGACATGGAGTCCAGGCTCTCCCAGGAAGCTGATCAAACAACCCTGGGTTTCCTGGGAGCCAGACTCATTCCATGAGGTGGGCCATGAAGTTAGGCTTCTCCCAGGCAGCTCACCAAAAGTCCCTGTCTTTTCCTGAGGTCAGACTTGCCCTGCGGTGGTGGCAGGAGACGGAGTGCCCAATCTGACCTCTCCGAGGCAGTTCGCTGAAAGTGTACACTGATCTTCATTATTTCTTGATACATATTTTTCTTGACTATAACACTGACAAAACGTAAGCAGATTCTTTGACAGTACTTATTTGCTGGTGCACACGACACAATAAAATGTGTAGCACAGCCTGAGTGAAGAAATGAACAGGTCAGCCACATTTGTTTCTCACAGTCAGGCTATCTCTTCTCAGCTTGCTAAGATCATGTGTTAGACTCAGGGAAGCCATTCCTATTTAATTATTATTTTCTGCCCTTTAGGTAGTGATGATACACATTTTTCAGGATTGAATAATAATATATAGTGTTGGGGGAAAAAAAATTCCCAGTTTATCAACCACACTCTCAACTTCTTCGTGTCACTTTTTAGACCTCAGTGTCCTTTTCTCAAGCGTCATTTCATCTGATTTCCAGGCATCACAGATGATGATTTGCCATGCCTGTTTCTATCTCCATCTCCCTCCAACCCATCTCTCAACTGATTTGTCACTAATATTCTAATAGCTGAAGTTTTGCAAAGAGTTTTCTGAGATGATCTCAAACCCCCATGCAGGGGCTGTCACTGAACTTACAGGTGAAATGATAATTACTTCCCAGCAGAGGGATGACCTCATAGCGTCCCAACCCTTTATCTCAGGAACAGAGTCCCTTTTGTACTCATACTCCCACTGTCACCATGGCAGCTACTGCCCCAGGAAAAATTCCATTTGGTAGGTGGACTCTCTTTCTTGTTATATATTTGAAGAAATATTTATAATAATATATATTATATATGATAATATATATAGTATAAATATATAATAATATATTTTTGTGTGTACCTTTTTGATACAGGCTTTCACTATGCACTTCAGGCTAGCCTTGAACTCACTTTGTAGCTGAGGCTGACCTCAAACTCACAACAATCCTGCCTCAACCTTCTGAACTCTGGGATTACAGGTGAGAGCAGCCATGCCCAGTGAAAAGTAGAAAGTTTATGTAGGAACCTCATCTGAAATGTGTCAACATATTGTCTTAGTTCTTTTTTGTGTTGCTGGGACAATATACCTAACACACACAATTTGAAGGAGGAAAGGTGTAATTTAGCTCGTAGTCTGTAGAGGTTTCAGTCCGAAGTCAACTGGCTCCAGGAAGGGCAGCGAGGCAGAAGGACATGGCAGACGAGAAACAGTCCATTGCAAGACAGACAGGAAGCAGTGAAGCAGCGAGCCTCTATCTCCTTTATACCATCTAGGCTACAAGCCTTTTGGATGGGGTGGTGCCATCCACCCCCAGGATGGGCCTTCCATTATCCACATCCATAACTGTGCTAAAGCAATCAGTGGACTAATTTAGTTCCACACACCCTTAACCCCAAAATTGCACACCTTAGAACCAGCTAGTTCTAAAAGCCCCACCTATGAGTGCATGAGGCTGCTGGATACAAGCCAAAACACATAACTCCAGATCATGCTGAGTTGGCCACACTGGCCTAGAACTCCTGTGCTCCATTATCCTGTCTCCACCTCCTGTGTGCCTGGGCCTATGCCCATCTTCCCAACTGAGATATTTAGGACAATTTAAAATCAGTTGGAGTAAATTTCCCTTTGGTTTTCCATAACAATGTCTCCAAAATACTTTGCAATGTTGGAAAAACTATAATTTCTTTTTTCTCTTTGTGGCTTGCAGAGAACAATGCACCACTAATTTCATGTTTATTGAAAGATTCTTCAGTCAGCGTAAGGTGAGTGGACTTCACAACAGATATAATGGAAATCTTTTAAAATGGGACTCAGAGATTTCAAGGTACAGGTACACTCAGGACCTATAGACTGATCAATGCCTAAATGGGACTCCAACATTTAACCAAATTAAAAAGCTCTGTGATAGTGTCCAAATCTCTGCACCTGGCTCTAATCTGTTGGTATTTCCAAAGACGTCTACGTAGTGATAATTTGATCTGTTCCAGGTGAGATTTGTGGAAGCATTTTCCTGACACTAAGCAACAAGGAAAATGTTTCCAATTTATTCCCTATGGTCATCTCCACATAAGAAACTTTGGTAAAGAATAAGAAAAAGGCCTTTTCAGCTGAGAATATAACTCAGTTCCACAAGTGCCTGCCTGGTAAGGACAAGTCCTGAGTTCAATTCCCAGTACCAAAAAGAAAAAGGCAATTTCCCCACGGATATCTCAGGTTTGTAAAGAGGATAAGAGATATAAGATTACCTGAGCTGCAGTTCAGGTCTTCTCATGTCTGAATTTCTCATTCTAATCCCTATAATTCATTCTTCAGAAAATTTTAAGCATCTTTATATACAATAGCTCAAACACAGTGTTTTTGTCCCATCTTCAATAATGCTGGGCCTTGACTTCTTTTGTTATTATACATATTGTCAAAATGACCTTTAATATTTAACATCTCTGTCTAAACACATCACTACTTTATTTAGATTTTATTATTTTTCAAATATTAATGTCACTTAAATTATCCATTATAATTCAATATTTATTAATTATAAGTAGGTGAGATGCTGTTAAAATAGAGGCAGTCTTTGATGATTTTTAATTCAAATTCTCAAAATATTGAATTGTATCTTATTATAAGTAATATTATCAAAATAAATGTGACTTCTTATGTAACACCAATGAAGAGAAAATTAATTACCTTATCTCCCACGCTAATACAAATTTCAATGAGAAGACTTTCTGTAATATAAAACTTTAATTAAGCATTTGGCAAGACATTGTTTTAAAATGAAAAAGTGTACTGATAAAGATACTTTGTATTTGTGTTGTAGCATTAAGAAGAACAGATATTATCTTAATTATTATTCATTCCTGAGAACTGGAAATGATTGATTATATATTATTTTCTGCTTATCCACCCTTCAAAATTCCATTCAAACCTTGTAATGAATGTAGCAGTGCTCCTGGAAGGTTAGCACCTGCAGGACTTCCTCATCTCAACAGCTATTCAGACCTCCACTGTGGGTTTCTCAGTTTTTCTTCACTTACTGTTGACTGAGGATGCATAAGCTTCAGGCTTTTTGTTGCAACTAATGCTGCAAGAGTCACCTCACTCTTCACAAAAGTTGTATTCCTAACTTGCATGTTTCCTAGAATAATGGCTTTGTGAGAAAAGACATTCTCTGGATGTAATCAGGACAATCATTTATATCCAGATTCCTCTTACTCAAATAAGACCCAATTTCAACACCTTGAATAAATGGATGGAATAGCTTTTGCTAATTTAAATTGGGCTATGGTCTTCCTCACTCAGACTAGTGTTGGAATCCTTGGAAATTCTTTACTCTTTTGCCTGTATAACTTTTCTCTATTCACTGCACAAGTGTTCAGACTCATAGATGCGATTCTCATACAGCTATTCCTAGCTAACAACTTGGTACTGTTCTCTAAAGGGATTCCTCAGACAATGGCTGCTTTTGGATTGAAAGACTTCCTGGGTGAGACTGGATGTAAGCTTGTCTTCTACTTGCACAGAGTGGCCAGAGGTGTGACCCTCAGCACCACTTGCCTACTCAGTGGCTTCCAAGCCATTACAATTTGCTCCACATTTTCAGGGTTGTCAGAGACCAAAATCAGGTCTCCAAAGTATCTTGGCTTCTGCTGTTTTCTCTGCTGGATCCTGAACCTCCTGATAAATACGCATACTATTATGAATGTAACGGGACCAAAGAACAGCAGGAACATGAGTAGACAAAACATGTACAGATACTGCTCTGCTCCTGTCACTAACAGTTTGATATTCACGCTACTAGCAACCATTTACGTCCTTACAGATTGGACTTTCTTGGGTGTCATGGTCTGGGCCAGTGGTTCCATGGTCCTTCTGCTGCACAGACACAAACAGCGTGTCCAGCACATTCACAGCCCAAGTCTCTCCCCCAGAACTTCCCACGAGGCCAGAGCCAGGTGCACTGTGCTGATCCTGGTGAGCATGTTTGTCTCCTTTTATGCTCTGGCTGGCATTTTATCCTTTTGGATTACCCAGACCCCAAGCCCAAGCCCCTGGCTCCTGAGCACCTCTGCACTGCTGTCGTCGGGCTTCCCCACGTTCAGCCCCTTTGTGTTTCTCTTCAGTGACACTCATGTCTCTCAATTCTGTGTTCTGTCATGGACAAGAAAAACAAATATTCCACCACTGTTCTCTGGGCTTTGAGTTCCTTCAGAACGTCCTCTCTTTTTCAAGAACGTTGTTTCAGAATTTGTATTGGCTGTTGATATGAGTGCTAATCTGTAAGCACCTTAGGATGTGGTAGTTAATGAAAATTATGGCTGTAACCTCATACTGCTTATTGCACCTTCCAAATGTAAACTATGTAAACACTTTCATAAATGTGAGGAAGCTCCTTAAAAATGTGGATGTAACTAACATTCAATTCAGCAATTATCTTATTCCTAAAAGAATTTAAAGTGAGAACATATATGTTTGTACATAACTCTTTATAGCAGAATTATATACATTACCAAATAAAAATGCTCATGAATGTTTTGATGGCTAAAAATATATGATGTGTACATATAACAGAAAAATGTACAGCCTTAAAATGTATGAGATTCTGACACATGCTAAAATATATGCATGAACTTTGAAGAACTTATATTAAATGAAATAAATCAGAGCAAAGATGAAAAGAACAAACAGTATATGATTCTATTTATATACATGGTGCATATAATTATCAAGTCAGCAAACACAATAATGAATAACTAGGGCTGTAAGAAGAGTGAGTGGGAAAATGGTATTTATACAAAATTTCTATTTTGAGTAATGTAAAATTTCTAGAGAGGAAGGTTGTTATGGTCATTCAATAATGTGAATTTGATGCTATCCATGGTGCAATTAAAATGGTAAATTTTATGTTATGTGTACTTTATTAAAATCATAAAATATAAATTCAAATAATTATTTAGAACTTGTGTGTAATGACATATAGGCTTGGAGATGATCTCCATAACTTTCAATTTATCATGCTATTTACTGTGAGAAATTGCTACAATATTTTATATCAAATGATTTGAATAGTTTATGCAATTGGGCAAATCAATGTTATAAATATCTTATTGCAGCAAGTACATAAGGCTTAGTAGTTGTAATCACTCCTCAAAATATATTTTCCTATTCCATATCTTAAATGACAAAAAACAACTGCAGAAATAAATGAAATTTCATTCACTCTTTTGGATGTTTTTTGTTGTTCGTTGTTTTTTGTTTTTTTCAGGAAGTACAGAACGAGGGCCCCTGAGACAGTGAAGTCTTACATTCCTCACTTTTCTAAATTTTGTCTTACGCTGCCTTTTGAGTTTGAAATTACCCAACAAAGTTCATATGAGTACAGAAGGTCCTGCTCAGCAGCCCAGAAGCCTCCTGCAGGCCTTCCCTCAGACAACTTCCTCTGCTCCGTGTCCCAGCGGTGAACACAGCTGTAAATGTTGACAGCATTTGCTCAGTGATTTCAGCTCTGTATCCATGTCTGGGGAAGTGGGACCTGGGTGAAGAAGCAGGTATCTGCAGCCTTGGGTGGACTACTGCACCACAGCCGGCCAGACTCATCCAGGTAGAACACCTGCATCTGTGAGGCTGCAGAGGAGACAGCTTTAGGAGCACAACCTGTCCAGACAGGGAAGGGTCCAAGAAGAGGAGGCAGCTGTGGCTTTAGTTCTACTAAGGAATACAGTGTATGTAAAATATATTTGAGCACATAGGCACACACTAGGAGGTGCTCCCAGTTGCAAAATTCTACAGGAAAAATTTCACTGCAGGAGGTAGTTCTTCTATAAGAGGTAAATTATCAGTGACTTCATTTTCTATTTTGTGAATGTCCAATGGGTAGCAACCCTTCAATAGATAATAAAAAACTTTGACATTTTATTGACAAAAATGTTAATTTACTTTGGGAAAATATACATGCACTGGTGTGATATTGAAACCTGAGTTCTAAGCTCCTGAAGCATAATGTGAGATTTCTCATTATTGCAAGAAAGATGTGAATCCAATGCAAAGAAACCATTGCACATGGACTAAGTGTTCTGGTACCTGCACAAACATTCTCTGGAAGCCACCTTAAAGCACACATTTTTGGGCTTCAATCCTAGAGTGTCTGATTCAGTGGTTGTGAAATCAAAAGTAAAAATAAATATTTTATCTCATCCCCAGGTGATGCTGATGGAGAATACTGAGGCCACGACCAAGAGTCTGGAGAGAGACTTCCCACCTAGGCAAGTGCTGTACCAATAAGCCATACCCCTAACCTTAACGTTTCTTCTTTCACATTTCCTGTCTTCCTTCCTGGCAGAGGATGCAAACCCCACAGGACCGGGCAATTTGGTGGCTGAATATCTCATACGCACCTGCAGTAATGCCTGAAGCCCAGTATGTGCTCAGACCCATGTAGCACGGGCTGCAGTTGGGAATAAGCATGGCCTTCACGTTCTGTTTTTCTGTCCTGGGCGGTCTCAGTGTCCTCTTTATTTACTGCTCCAAACACAGATGCTCGACGTTCTTGTAGATGCAGAAGTATCGCATTTTGGAAAGAAGACCCTCACAAATACCACTGTAGTAGAGTTCTCACATGCACGCCATCGTTCTCCCAAGTTTCTCGAAGTCTTAACTGTTTTCATCCTTTGCTAACATATTCCATAGCTATTCCTGCCACAGCCTTTAAACTATTTCACATATAGCATAATTAATGCTATTAATAGCATTGTAGTAATTTGCTGTTCAAATCAATTTTTGATGTGACACACTTACTTTCCTTCAGCCAATGTACCATTCCAAAGTAGCATTCTCTAAGGTTGTGTTACTTATAAATATCAGATTCCTAAAAAGAACTGACTGTCTTGGTGCAGGGCACATGCCTGTAACCCAAAGTATTCACGAGGCTGAAACAAGACAGTGGCAAGTTTGAGCCCAGACTGGTTTGTTTAGTGAAACCTCACTTCCTACACACAGTCAAGTACTCTGGGGATGTAGCTCAGTGATGAAGAGCTTGCCTAGCGTCCAGGCGAACCTCTGTTCAATGCATACTGCAAGATACACAAGCAGTAACTTTGTTTGTGCAGTAAAAAAAACTACATGGGTAAGATTGTTTCTCGGTGGGGACAAAATCAGTGATTTCACAGCAGGGCTTTGTGTATGTGTAAATCACAGGCAGAGTTCCACACTTGTCTGCCTGTTCATAGTGACCTGACATAGATCTCTGTCTTCCTTTTTACCTCCTAGTAAGTCTTTTTTCCTGTTCCTAACTGAATATTTTAACATTTGAAAAACATACCCTAAGGCCTCAGCCTATGTCAACTGGAGCAGCAATATTCATCAGCTTTTGCCTGCTTGCAAGGGGATATAGTGTCCAAACGACTTACAGGGAATGGACAGTTTGGATCTATAAGTTCTGTGGCCACCTTAAGTCCCTAACCTTTGGGTTAGGTCTAATCTCCATGGTAACTAGTTGCCCATCAAATGAGGAATAGATAAAAAAAAGATGTGGTATTTTTATATAATGCAATATTACTCAGCTATAAAAAATATAAACTTGAGGCTTTTATAACTAAATGGATGCAACTAGAGACTATACTCATAAGTGAAATAAATCAGACTCACAGGTGTAAACATCATATTGTCTCCCTAGTGTAAGAACATGAAAGAGTAAATAAAACCCAAGAGGTACTATAGAACAGGGAAGGAAATTGCTCAAAGGGAAGGAACAACTGGGATGAGGGAAAGGAGAAAAAAAGAAAGAAGGGAAAAATATATATGGAAGGATAGTTGGGAGAATTGTACTGCCAGTGTCTAATGGTTTATTGAAAGGAACAGTAAAAAAGCTTACTTTTTTCAACAATTTTGCATGCTTATATCTGGTAATTTGAACAATTAAGTTGAAGACAGCAATATGCAATATAACAAACATTGGTGAGGTCCTACCATCTTGTTTAGTGAAGCTCTGTATTGTTTCTAATTTTTTTAATTAGTTTTATG
>NW_004955584.1:669313-675547 GCF_000276665.1 Chinchilla lanigera
AAATGTTGTATGTCTGTTAATGTTTCCCTCCTTTTATCCTTAAAATAAAAAATAAATAAATAAATAAAAATAAATTTAAATTTGAGAATTAGTTCAAAAAAAAATAAATAAATAAAATAAATAAATAAATAAATGCAGAACTTCAACAGTACCAGACACTACAGGAGCGAGAAGCCCAGGGAAGGGAACACGGACGGGAGCTTGTTCATGAACACTTCAGCTTCCGTGCTTTAGGGCACCTCTCTAGCTGTAGGAAAGCTATGGGGACGTCCAGGCCACCTGAACCCTTCACCGGCACTAGGCATCTCTTACCTGTGGGAGTCCATGCAGTTGCACTGTGCTGGGGAAGATTTTGCAGTGGAAAAAGTCATTTCAAGTGGATGAATTTGGGGACGTTTCAGCTTCAAACAAACAAAAGCACACACTGGTTCAGCACCCTAGATTCTGCATTTGAGCTTCTCTTTTATTCAGCATTACACAGTTCACACAGGCATAAAGCTTTATAGGTGTGGTGAGTATAGAAGTCACTTAGTATCAATCCAGCCTCATTGAACATTGGACAGTCCATACTTGAGAAAGGTGAGTGCAGCAAATGTGGGAAATCCTTTTTCCAGGGCTCAGGGCTCGGTGAACACTAGAGAGTTCAGACAGGATGAAGGCCTTGTGAATACTGCTGTAATGTGGGACTCCCTTAGCCAAGGATCCAGCCTCATAAAACATGATAGGAAGCACTGGAGCCAGCCCTGTGGGTGTGGTGAAGGTGGCCAGCCATTAACCAAACACTTGTCTTTACTGGCAGTGGGGAGTTCGCACTACAGAAGAGTTATCCAGGGAACGTGCTACTTTCCAGCTTAGCATAACTGCACTGGAGAACGTAAGTCAGGGAGCCTTTTCCTGAATTAAACTTTGTTCATCTGCATTTCTGTTGTGCAGTTTCCCATTGTTTCTAGTTACCTGGGAAATCATGAGGAGCTGCATGCTATTTTCTACCCTGCACAGACACTGCTAGACTTTTGTGATTTCCAGCTCCTGTAGGAAGACATTTCACTGCCCCTTGACAGGTCCTTGCAGTGTGCATGAGACACCCGTCCCCCAGCATGCACAGGAAAGCACATTTCTGTGCTCTCTCAGGTGCTGATGCAAATGATGAGTGACGTGTGTTCTCTCCTCTGACTTATTAGTGGACAAGATCCAGTTTGGTTCCAGAGTACCTGACACTGCAGATGGAGACTTCACTGCTGAGGAGGGTGCTGGCCTCTCCTGATGGTTACAGCCAGATTTTCCAGCTTCCAAGTCACCAACCCACGAAGTTCTGGCTGCACATTGCCCTGGTGCAATAACTGAGGGTTTTGTCAGATTGTCTTTAATCTTGGGTGTTCTCGTCACACTGGGGTTTCTTGAAACAGAATTGTGTCTTGTCAGCATGAGGGGGTGACATTATTTTAAGTTTAGATCCCACATTATGTGCTTTATAGAGATAATCTAATGGCGCAAAACAAATCTTCTGTCCAATTTTGGCCTAAATTTGCATTATCATCTGTTTCTGTATTATGAGCTAAATATTGTTGCCACCCGATTTCTATTTTTAAATTCTAAAGACTAGTTGTTCATAATGCAACTATGTTTGAAGATGAGGTTCTTCCAGGGCTAAGTAAGTCAAAATGACATCATTTGGTTGGCCTCCTCTGCACTCTGACTGGTGTTCCAGGAAAAAGAATGAGGAGACAGACATACAGATAAGAAGACAGGGAGGAAGACTGCAGTCAGGGAGCAGGGCACAATTTTCCAGTGCAATCTCATGAAAATTCATTCAAATGAAGTTTTTTTTTTTTTTATTGTGTGGGGAAAAGTTTAAAAAGAATTTCATAACAAAATAATAGAAAAGCAATAGTTAATACATTGCAGATTTTCATCTTCAAAGTAGTTGTTCAGAGTACAAGATATGGGCATAATAAATGCTTCAATCATGTTTGTGCCTGCTGGTCAGAGCAACTGATTTGAAGGTAGCAACATGCAATGGAATTACAATGGTGAACTCCTACCATCTTGTCTAGTGAAACTCTGTACTATCTCTACTGTTTTATCAAAGAATTATTTTCTTATTCCCTATAATGGTTTGAGCAATCTTCCATTCTTACATCAGGTAATCTGAGCAGTATAGTTGAGGATAGCGATATGTAATGTAAAAACCACTGTTGGTTCATATTATTTCGTCCTGAGACTCTGTGTCACTTTGAATGCTCTTGCTTTGATTTGTTTATGTTTGTGACACTGGTTTGTGGCTACTGTTCTATTTCTTTGTTTGTTTCTCCTTTACTACTCTATTTAAAATTTTTTTTAAAAAAATGCTTCAATCAATATTAGTACAAACCTTCCTTTCAATGAATTAAGAGACACTAATAGTACAGCTAACTCGCATTTTCTCCCTTTTCCCTTCCTTCCTTCCCCCTTTCCCCTTCCTAATTTCTTTTTCTTTTTAAAAAAATTTCTTCCCATTTTGCAATATCCATTGTACATTTTAGACCTTATTTACTCTTTCAATTTCTCACACCAGAAAGACAATACAATATCTGCACACGTGAGTCTGATTTATTTCACTTATGAGTATGGTCTCAAATTGCATCCAATTACCTACAAAATTGAACAAAAGTCCAATTACCTACAAAATTGAACAAAAGTCCAATTACCTACAAAAGAGACAGAAATAAGAGGAATGAGAATAAGAAGGGAAGAAGTTAAATTATTATTTGCAGATGATGTGCTACTCTATATGGAAGACTTCTAGATTTAATGAACAAATTCAGTAGTGTAGCTGGATACAACGTCAACACTCAAAAATCAATAGCATTCCTCTACACAAGCAACAAACTCACTGAGAGAGAAATCAGGGAAACAACACCCTTCACAATAGCATCCAAAAAATGAAATACATAGGAATTAATCTAACAAAGGAAGTAAAAGAACTGTACATTGAAATCTACATCATACCACAGCAATATATGTGCAGCCATGTTTATAGTGGCACAATTTGTATTAGCTAAATCTTGGAAACAACCCAAATACTAACAAACAGGAATGGATAAAAAAGATGTGGTATTTTTATACAGTGGGGTATTCCTCAATTATAAAGAAAGATAAACTTGAGGCTTTTACAGGTGAATGAATGCAATTAGAGAACATAACCATAAGTGAAATAAATCAGACCTATGATGTGTAAACATCATATTTTCTCCCAAGTGTAAGAGTGTGAAAAACTAAAAAGAATCTGAAAAGTACAATAATTATTATGAAAGTGGAAGAAACTGCTCAAAACAAAAGAACAACTGAGATGAGGGAAAGAACAGAAAGAAAGGAGGAAAGGAATATACAGATATAAAGGAATATCTGTATATTCCTTTCCTCCTTTCTTTCAGAAATATATATATATATTATGTATTATATATATTTATATATATATGGAGAATATATATATTCCTTTTCTTCTTTCTTTCATATATATATATATATATATATATATATATATATATATATGATAGCTAAGATAATTGTACTACTAATTCCTATTGGTTTATTGAAAGTAACAGTCAATGTTTAATTGTTTGATCAATCTTGCATGCCTATATCTGGTACTCTGAGCAAGTACTTTGAAGATAAGAATATATAATACAACAGCCATTGTTAATTTCCCACCATGTTTTTTTGAAATTCTGTATCATTTTTACTGTTTTTATGTTGTTTTGTTTTTGTCCTTGTTTTTGTTATTTTGTTCTTTCCTCTTTAAAATAAAGAAGTAAGAATGAAAATCACAGTACTCTGAAAAAGGAGATCAAAGAGGATGTCAAAATATGGAAAGATATCCCATGCTTGTGAATAGGCAGAACCAACATAGTGAAAATGGCCATACTCCCAAAATTGGTATACGGATTGAACAAAATCTTGATCCAACTACTATTAGCATACCTCATAGAACTAGAGATAACATTTCTAAAATTTATTTGGAAATAGAAGAGACCTAGGATAGCAAAGGCAATTTCAGACAACAAAGGCAAGGCAGGAGGCACCACAAACCCACACTTAAAATTATACTATAATGAACTTCTGGCTCCATCCCCACGACACAGTGGGAAGGTTGCTGGGACCCAGAAAGCCATGGTGAGCTGACTGGGACCCTGGAACCTCTGGCTCTGCCCCCTACTGCCATCATGGGAAGGTTGCTCTGACCCAGGAAGCCCCAGGAATGACCCTGACTCCTGGGAAACTTAGGGAGATTTGAAAATGACAGAAAGGAGCAAAATGAAATTTCAGATCTCCACACCACCCAGAACAAGTCCAGGAGACGTCAACATGGAAGAACATGACCGTTACACACCCGAAATTTGTGAAATGGTAGCAATTAAAGTAAAGAAACAACTATATCAGGCTATAGAGGAAATCAGATCAGAAATGATCACTCAGGTAAAACAAAAAAAGAAATGACCACCATAAAGAAAGAATTGGTCAGTATATCAAAAGAAGACATAGATAAAAAAAAAATAGAGGAACAGCACTTCAGGAAGCCTGGTGAGCTACTGCTGCACCTTGATGACCAGTATGTAAGGCAGGCAGAGCCCTGGGCACCCTCTGGGGCCTTGGTGGCCACTCCCTACACCTGTAGCATGCCTGCAGATGCTGGGCTGAACCCTGGACATGTGCAGAACCCTGGTGAGCCACTCTCAGGCCTCCCCCATTAGTGCGTGAGGCAGGCAGAGCCCTGAACACCATCTGGGGCCTCAATGGTCACTCCCAGAACAACCTGCACACCCCTGAGAGCACAGCTGAAACCTGGACAAAGTCAGCAGCCTCAGAGAATCGCCCTCACCCCTTCCCTACCAGTGTGGGAACCAGGCTCAGTCCTGAGCAGTATCTGAAGCATCCGTAACCACAATGTGCATCCCCGCTACTCTTATGGAAGCAGACTGAACCTCAGACAGCTTCAGGAACTCCAGTGAGCCTGCCCTGCCCCTCCCACACACTCATGGGAGCCAACTGAATGCAAGAAAGTTTGAGGAGCATCTGGGACCCCACCTTACCATCACACACCAGCACAGGAGCTGCACTGAGCACTGGGATCTTCCAACACTCACCCTGCCACTCGCACACAATCGAGAGAGTGAGAACTGTGCTCCAGGGAACCTCTAGATCTTCAAAAATGAAGGGGCAAAAAGAAATCTCAGACCTCAACACGACCCAGGACAAGTCCAGGAGACATCAACACAGAAGAGCCTGGAACTCATACACCTCAAATTTCTCAAACAATAGCAACTGAAGTAAAGAAACAATTCCATCAGGCCATAGAAGACATCAGATCAGAAATAATGTCTCAGCTTAAAAAGAAATGACAACAATAATGAAAGGGTTGCTCAGCATATCCAAAAAAGACATTGATAAGAAAATAGAAGAGCATAGACAACTCATGGAAACCTTCAGGGAACAATATAGAAAAGAACTACAAGGTATGAAACAAATTCAAACAGATATCCAGGAAATTAAAAATTCCATCAAAAGCTGGCAAAATCACCTAAATGAAGCTGAAGATAGATTTTCAGACCCTGAAGACAGCATTGCTGCTAACGAACATGAAAGGAAGGATCTCTTGAAAACAACAAGGAACCAGGAAATAATTCAACAACTGCAAGATAAAGCAAAACAAAACAATGTCAGATTAACAGGTATCAACGAAATAGAAGGTGTCAACACAAATGATATAAAAAGACTATTTGCAGAAATAATAGCAGAATATTTCCAATGCATGGAAAAAGAATTGGACATACAGTTAAGTGAGGCATATAGAACTCCAGTTAATCATGACCAAAATAAGTCTACACCCAGACATACAGTGATCAAGATTCCAGAAACTCAACAAAAGATCAGAATATTAAAAGCTGTTAGACAAAGGAAACAGATTACCTATAAAGGAAAGCCCATCAGAATCATGGCAGATTTCTCAAGACAAACCATCAAGTCAGGCAGAGGATGGAGTGAAGTATTTCAGGTACTGAGAGAAAACAACTTCCAACACAGATTGATGAACCCTGCAAAACTATTCTTTAATTTAATGGAGAAATAAAATATTTTCATGATAAAGAACAATTGAATTACGACCACCATTGTTAATTCCCTACCACTTTGTTTGGAACTCTGTATTGTCTGTATTGTGCTTGTGATATGTTGTAAAATGTTGTATGTCTGTTAATG
>NW_004955584.1:676400-715748 GCF_000276665.1 Chinchilla lanigera
AAAGAAAACACAAAAATTCCATAAACAGTTGGAAATTAAATAACATCCTCCTGAACAACCAATGGGTCACAGATGAAATCAAAGTAGAAATTAAACATTATCTACAATCAAATGAAAATATAGGACAACTTACAGGAACCTGTGGGACGCAATGAAAGCAGTCCTCAGAGGGAAATTTATACTGGTGAATGCCCACCTCAAGAAAACATAATGAGCACAAATAAACAATTGTATGTTGCACCTCAAGCTCCTAGAAAAAGAAGAGCAAGTCAAACCCAAGCCCAAAGAAGACAGGAAATTATACCTCAGGGCAGAAATTAACACAACGAAGACTAAAAAAAAAATACAAAGAATTAATGAATCGAAGAGTTGGTTCTTTGAAAGAATAAATAAAATAGATAAACACTTAGTCAAACATATCCAAAAAGGAAAGAAAAAACTGAAATACATGCAATAAGGAATGAAAGGGGTGATATCACTACAGAGCCTGTAGAAATTCAGAAGATCATAAATACCTACTTTGAATATCTTTACTCTCATAGGATAGAAAACACACAGGAAATGGACAGATTTCTAGATACATATGAATTACCAAAGCTGAATGAAAAAGAGATAAAAATCCTGAATAACTCAATATCAGCCAGTGAAATTCAGCATGAAATAAAAAAACTTGCAAAAGAAGAACAGCCAAGGTCCTGATGGATTCACAGCTGAATTCCACAAGAAATTTAGAGAAGATTTAATACCAATTCTTCTCAAACTCTTTAATAAAATTGAAAGGAAAGGAATTCTCCCCAACTCATTCCTCGAGGCAAGTATTATCCTGATAGCAAAACCAGAGAAAGACCCAACCAAAAAGAGAACTACAGGCCAATCTTGTAATGAATACAGATGCAAAAATTCTCAATAAAATATCAGCAAGCAGAATTCAACAAATCATCAAGCAGATTATACACCACGACCAAGTGGGATTAATTCCAGGAATGCAAGGATGGTTCAATATATGCAAATCATTTTATGTAATACACCGTATCAATAGATCCAAAGACAAAAATTATGTGATTATCTTCATTGATGCAGAAAAAAACCTCTGACAAAGTCCAACACTCATATATGATATAAACCCTACAGAAAATAATAATAGATGTCCTTTGCCTCAAGCTGATCAAAGCCATCTATGAAAAGCAATGGCTAACACCATACTAAATGGTCAAAAGTTGAAAGCTTTCACTTTAAAATCAGGAACAAGACAAGGATATCCACTGTCACCACTTGTATTCTATATCGTTCTGGAAATATTAGCCAGAGCAATTAGACAAGAGAGAGAAATAAGGACAGGAAAGGAAAAAGTGAAATTATCATTATTTGCAGATGATATGATACACTACGTAAAAGACCCCAAACACTGCACCATATGGCTTATAGATTTAATAACCAAATTCAGTAGCATATCTGGATACAAAGTTACCACTCAAAAATCAGTAACATTCCTGTAAACAAACAACAAACAGACTGAGAGAGAAATTAGGGAAATCACACCTTTCACAATAGCATCTAAAAAGATGAAATACTTAGGAATTAATCTAACAGAAGTAAAAGATCTATATACAGTGAAAATAATAGTGCTCTGAAAAAAGAGATCAAAGGGGATATCAGAAAATGGTAAGATATTCCTTGCTCATGGATAGGAAGAACCAACATTGTGAAAATGCCCATGCTCCCAAAATTGTTATACAGACTCAATGCAATACCAATTAAAATACCATTAGTATACCTCACAGATCTGGGGAAAACATTCCTAAAGTTCTGGAACCAGAAGAGGCCTAAGTACCAAAAGGAATCCTGGGAAACAAAGGAAAGGCAAGAGGCATCACAATTCCTAACTTGAAATTATATTAGAATGCTACCGCGATAAAATCAGCATGGTACTGGTACAAAAACAGACCTGAAGATCAATGGAACAGATTACAAGATACAGACTCAACTACAAATATACTCAGTCACATTATCTTTGACAAAGGGGCCAAACATATTCACTAGAAGAAAGATAGCCTCTAACAAATGGTGCTGGAAGAACTGGCTTTCCACATGCCAAAGACTAAAACTAGACCCATGCCTTTCACCATGCACTAAATTAAAGTAAAAGTGGATCAAAGATTTAAATATTAAAACAGAAACACTAAATTTATTGGAAGAGAACTTAGGTAAAAATCTTGAAGATATAAGATAGGCAGAGAGTTCATGAACAAAAACCAAAACTACATGGGAAATACTTCAAAGAATCAACAACTGGGATCTCACCTTATTGAAAAGTTTTTGCACATGTAAAGAAATCACCAATAAAGTAAAAAGAAAAGCCATGAATTGGGAAAAAATTTTAGCCAACTGCCCCTCAGACAAAGGACTTCTATCTAGGACATATAAAGAATTTTTTAAAGCCAGGCCCCCAAATTCAAAGACCCAATCCAAAAATGGACATCTGAGATGAATACACACTTCACAAATGAAGAGATACTAATGGTGAATAAATACATGAAAAAATGTTCAACATCATTAGCCATTCAAGAAATGCAAATTAAAATAACACTGAGATTCCATCTCACCTCAGAAAGAATGACTATCATCAAGAAATCAACTCATAACAAATGCTGGAGAGGCTGTGGGGTGAAAGGAACCCTGCTCCACTGCTGCTGGGAGTGTAGATTGGTGAAACCACTGTGGAAATCAGTTTGGAGATTCCTCACAAAACTAGGATTGGAAGTCCCATTTAATCCAGCTATTCCCCTTCTGGGTATTTTTCCAGAAGAATTAAAGACATCATACCACAGCGATATATATGCACCCATGTTTATAGCAGCACAATTTGTTATAGCTAAATCTTGGAAACAACCCAGATGCCCATCCACTGAGGAATGGATAAAAAAGATGTGGTATTTTTATACAGTGGAGTATTACCCAGCTATTAGAAATGATAAACTCAAGGCTTTTGTAGGTAAATGCATGCAACTAGAGATCATACTCATAAGTGAAATCAATTGGACATGTGTAAACATCATATTATCTCCTTGGTGTAGGAACCTGAAAGACTAGGTAAAACTCAAAATGTACAATAGATGATAGGAAAGGGAAAGAAATTGCTCAAAGGAAGGAATGACTGGGATGAGGGAAAGAAGAGAAAAGAAACAAGGAAGGCAAATATGTGTATATATATATATATATATAGCTGTGATAACTGTATTGCTGATGTCTGATGGCATACTGAAATGAACAGTTAATGCTTACAATTTTTTATGTTCTGGTCGACTTTGCACGCTTGTGTCTGGTGGTCTGAGCAACTGATTTGAAGGTAACAATAAGCACTGGAATTACAATGGTGAACTCCTACCCTCTTGTCTAGTGAAACTCTGTATTATCTCTAATGTTTTATTGAAGAATTATTCTCTTATTCTCTTTAATGATCTGAGAAATCTTTCATTCTTACATCTGGTAATCTGAGCAATGTAGTTGAGGATAGCAATATGTAATGTGACAACCACTGTTGATTCATATTATTTTGTCTTTAGACCCTGTATCACTTTGTTGTTGCTTTGATTTGTTTATGTTTGTGATACTGGTATGTTGCTACTGTTCTATTTTTTTTGTTTGTTTTGCATTTACTACTCTCTTTAAAATTAAAAAAAGAAAATAAGATGACTGGTTTTAGAAGTAGAGAAAGGGATATATGACATAGCACAGTAAAGGAGGCCCCATTAACCAATGCTCCATCAGTAGATTTGGGCAATGAGTCATGTACTTTTGGAACAAGCAAGAGTGTAGGCAGGTTTTGTGGGTGGAGAAGTCACCAGGCTCCTCAGGAGTGTAGGGTCAGGGTCTCCTACCCAATTGGCCATTAACCTAACTTTCTCACTGCAAGGACATTCAAGGCACCTGGGTGAAAATCCCTGGCTCTACCTCAGGAAGCCTATAGATCTCCACAGTGATTAACTGGGCCTGGTACCAGGTAGCCTCCCTGGTTTCTGAGTTGGATTCTTGGCCTTCACCACCAGATCTATTTTAGGACTTTTACAAAAATTTTCGGATTCTCATTCCAAGTTACTTACTTTTAGATGACTTTAAAAATCACTAATTTTGGATGTAACATAGCTAAGCAATATGTTATTAGATATATGACATAAATATTTAAACTAGCTTCACTATATTGTCTACCAAATGGGCAAGCTTCTGGCACCTAGTAGCTGCTCAACAAATATTTGTTGAGTAGACAAATGTTTTTAAAGTAATCAGTATAGTCTGAATGTTTGTATCTACCCATAATACACATGTTGAAATCCTAGTCCTCAGTGTGATGATATTTGGAGAGGTAGGCTTTAGGAAGTAATTAGGTCATGAGGTGGAGACCCAATGAATTGGATTAGTGCCCTTAAACAAGAACCAGGAGAAACCTCTCCTCCTCCCCCCACCCCCGCTTTCTCTCACCAGAATCCAAAAATGGCTCCAATATTGGAAACTGTGAGAAATATTTTTTTCATTAAGCCACCCAATCTACGGCTTAGCCCACCAAGCAGACTAAGACTCCAAACTGCACATTGGTGTCTCCCTGTGTTAACATTTTGTCTCAGAAGATTTTGGCTTTTCCCCTGGGCATGAGGCTGCAGTGAGCTGTCAGTGCAGGGCCCTGGCTGCTCCATGTTTGTGTTGGCAGCTGGACCACCAACCCACATGCACGTCCTTCCTTCACTGTGCCACCCAGGGAGGTTCCACCCATTGACTGAAAGTCTGTTGTTCCAACTTCCAATATGCATTACAATTATTCCCATGTCACACTGCCTATTCTAATTTTTTAAATTTAATTTAGAGGAGATGAAAATTGAAAGCAAGAGTCAGTAGACATGGTTTTGGCTTCAGTTCATTCTCAACATAGATCAAATCTTTTTTATTAATACTTTAATTGAGACCTAATTAATATGCTGCAAAATTTACCCTTTTCAAGTGCACAGTTTGGTGTACTTAGTATATTCCCAAGTTTGTATGAACATCATCACTATCAAATTTTCAAACATTTTTATTATCACAAAAAGGAACCCCATTCCCATTTGCAGTCCCTCAGGTCTCAGCTCCTAGAACCATTGATCAACTTTCTGCAATTGTGGCTTTGCCAATTTGGGACATTTTGAATGAACAGAATCATAAAATATGTGTCTGATTTCTGGCACTTAGCATCATGTTTTTGAAGTTTGTTTATGCTGTAGTGTATGCCGTTATTTCATTCTTGTTTACTGCTACAATATGCCATTGATTGTATATATTACATTGTGTTCATCCTTTTATAAATTGATGGACATGTCCATTGTTTCTATCTTTGGGCTTTTAGAATAGTACTGTTACAAATGTCTGTGTGTAGGTTTTCTGTGTGGACACATGTTTTCAGTCCTCTTTAATGTAGACCTAGGAATGGAACTGCTGGATCGCATAGTGACTCTATATTTAACTTTTGAAGAATTGCCAGACTGTTTCTTAAAGCAATGAACCATTTAGACTGAGTCTTATGTATTCTATATCTACAGCTCTCGGCAACTCCCATCCTGCAGCACTCACTACATCTGGCTATGTGTACAATAGTTCCTCACCTGCAGGCCCACTTCCTAGATAGAGCAGGGACCTGAAGGGGACAATTGTGTCTTAGTAAGCTGTCATATTTACTTTGACATTCTCAGTTTCCTCACGTGTAAAATGGAAACAAATGACTGGAATTAATAGAAAACACCACTGAGAATGTTGTGCTTAATGAAAACATTTTGTTAGCACAGTCTAGAGGATGGCCCAAAGAAATTACTTGTATTTCTGAACAGGAGAAAGAGAAGAAAATCCTTACAATTTCCCTTTCACTCTTACCAATGTTGGATTTCTTTTCTATTTGCCCACTAATGACTTATGACTATGAGACTGCAGACTTGCTATACCATAAGAATTTATTTTCTCTTACACACTCAGACATGTTTTTCTTGTGAGTGCTCTTCCACAAGTTCTCTGGGAGCTCACTCTGCTCCGCTTCTGAGTCATGCACCATCGCTGCCATGTCTTCACCTTGGCCAGCACATCCTGCATTGCCTTGCTCTGCTCTCACAGATTCTCCATTTTTGCCTTGGACATGGCATTCCTTTCTTTCACTAACTGTTGCTCTTCTCTCCATTTCTGCTTTTCAATATTTTCCCTTCTTTTTGATCTAATAACTAAAATATAGAAATGATGGAACAGAAATGAAGACAAAGGGGTTGAGGTAAAAAACAAAAAAATAAAGGTACTATCCAAATGGTCAGTGGACAATGAATGCTATTTGTCTGACAAGGATGGTGAAAATTAAATTTTAAATTATTTTTCCACTTTCTTTATTCTAACCTTATAGATTCCCAGATTTTTTAAAATTAGAAAAGTTATATAATCCAATGTAATGAAAAGTCACTTTGATGAAGGCCACTTGCTTCAGTAAGTGCTAATTATCTTTGCTTCTCTTGGCCTCCCCACCACTTTCATGCTATACATATCTGGAATCATTAGTGGAAGCCCAAACAGAGGATGTTGGTATGTTGGATCAGACACTATACATGTTTTTCCCCTAGAATTTTGAGAAAGGTGTCCAAAAATCTCAGAGCTTTCACAAAATCTGGCTTTTGTGAGCACTTACATCATTATATACTCAAAAAGATATGTGGGCTCCTCTTACAGGTGTAGGATGGACCCTAGGGGTGATGTGGTCTCATCAGACCCTAGGGGCCTGGGTTCCATCTCTACATCAGAGAGGGGTAACTGGGGCATCTGCCCATCTGTGTTCTAAATACGCAGGCACTGCCACAGTAATAAGTGTGTTTAAGGGAAAGTTTCATTCTGGAAAAAATCTGTTTCCCAAACTCTATCTTAGAGGCTTGGAATAGCCCTGCATTAGGCACTAAGCAACCACAGCACTGCTCCTCTTCTATGTGACATGAAGAGAAAGACTGGCTTCTTAGATGTGGGCATAACTATTCATTTTTCTCACTTCAAACTCTATTAGCTCCCACTTATCCTTGCCTGTGACAACCAAACCATCTCTGTCAAGTGAGCCCTCTCGTGACCTTGGATCTGGCAGACATCCTGGTGGATCCCCTACCTGAGATGATGAATTTGCCCAGCTCCTTCTCATTCTCTGGAAGCAGGTGTGTAGATTCCTTGGGTCCGCTGAACCCAGAGCCCTCCTGGTCTGCTAACAGTGGAATCTGGACATTTTCATAAAGCAATGTGAGCTGTTGTCTTTCCTCTGCCTTTCCTATTTGACTGCAGAAGAATATAAATGAATTTAGAAGCACAGTTCTTACAGTGAATCATCATGTTTTAATCATGGGATTTTCTGACTGAAAAGGAGTTGTTTGTTGGTGGTGGTAGGTGGAGAAGAGAGGCATGTGTACACTTTCAAACCAGACTTGTCATAGGCAGATCTCAACATCTGAGGCTAACCAGCTGGTTACTGTGGTAAGAAACAACTCTGATAGTCCCAAAGTACAGGTCAAAGTCAGTACTAGGAGTGAATGGAGGGCTCATAGTGGGTATAAAATTTAAGGAGTTGAGAAAAAAATCCACAAACAAGATAAATTTCAGGGCAATATGTTATAAAATAAAAATTAATAGCAAGAAATCCATGATTAATAAAATGTCAACATTTTAAATAAATACAGGATAGGTGTCATGGATTTTTGTCTTTGCAGAGGCTCCAATACGGTGTGACTCAGTACTGCTAGTGATCCTGAGCTTAAAATGTTGTTATCTTGTTCACTGTGGATATTTTGAACCTTAATCTATACTTTAGAAAGTAATACATTAAAATGGTATTCATCTTGATTACTGAGTTTTTCAACATACGCTCTCTTAATTTTTGCTCCCGAAGTGTATACTTCTCTTTAGTTACTGCAGGTTCAATCCAATAATGGATCACTGAATGGCTATTTGTCTTCAAATTGGAAATGATGATAGTGTTTTACCTCTTCCTGACATCTTCCCAGCTCTGTGTGACTTGGGCAACAAAAGACACTTTTTGGATTAGCTTATTTGTGTCTTTAGGGGCAGCAATAGAGGAAAGGGGTGGGACATTCCAGAAACATGCTGTGACACAACAAGAACTGCTTGGTCATGATCATGATTAAAGACGATCAAATCAAAGTAGGCATGGTGATGCACACCTATAACCCTAGCACTTTGGAAGGCTGAGGCAGGAGGACTGCAAATTTGAGCCCAACCTGGACAACACAGACACTTAGTGAGACCCTGTCTCAAAATAAAAAGGGGCTGAGGATGTAGCTTAGTGCAGAAGCCTTAGGTTAAATCCCCAGTACCACAAACAAAATGCAGGTGTGTTTTTGCTCTTCAGTGCCTTCTGCATTACCATGTTTCAGCCTTGGAAGATTTTTCTTCTGCGTGAAGAACTACCTCTAGTGTTTATTTTATACCCCAAAAATTCTACCACTTGCACCTTTTGTAATAACAATGTGATTAACAAAACTACATGGGGCACAGAGGGTGAGTCACTGGCCTCCAGTGCTAAATGTAAAATAGTGCCTCAAACACCCAGGAATGAAGCTCAATATTTTCACTCAGTATTTTCAAAAAGTGAAATGAATGCAAAATAACCCATGATAAACCAAATATCAAAATGTTAAATAAAAGCATGCTGAATGTTAACCAAATATTCTTTTCCAAAACACTAAAGTTGAGAATCTATTTAAAATTTGAAAGCTGTGTAAGAAAAGCCATGATATTAAGTTTAAATAGTTTACCCAAATCAAAACCAGAATTAATTACCATTTTACTTTCCTGCTTTAAGTTAAACCAAATTCACCAATAGTGTTTTTAAAAATCTACTTCTGGAAAAGATAAACCACAAAAAAAAAAAATTGTGCACTTTGGGTCACATGCATTTTCTTTCACCTCAGGCTCTGGCACAGCCCAATGCAACACCTGTTAGGGTGGCACAGGGTGATGACCATGAGTGGACTGTAGGTCAGAAACTTGATGGAGCACTGATGTCCATGAGATGCATTTTAGTGAGTAATCTCATAAAACTTTAGATTGATTGTCTTTATTCTACAATAGTAAAATACACAGATGTTGCACCAATAGGAGTTAAGTCAATGTAGACTGTCATATTAGATAAACGAGAACCAAAGTGCAGTATATACTCATTACTAAAATTTCTCCCAGTAGAATTTGTGCTGGGTATAGGGCTGATCTTGGCCTCCGGATGCAGAGACTGGGACTGGTCTTAAAATGACAGTGTTCTGGATGTCCACTTCTCCTTACTGTGATTGTCTCTGTGATGCATAAAAATAAGTGAAGCATATAGAACTCCAAGTAACCATAACCAAAATAAATCTACACCAAGCCATATAATAATCAGGATTCCAGAAGTTCAGCATAAGAACAGAATACTAAAATCAGTTAGAGAAAAGAAACAAATCATCTATAAAGGAGAGTCCATCAGAAGGAGATTACAGGGCACATTAGGATGGAATTCCATGAACCTCTATTCCAATTGTCAGATTTTACAGTGAGAGAATGTGCTATAAAACCATGGTTGTTCTTTTTAAGCTCGGGTGTATCATCCTTCTTCATATTATCTGAAATTTTTTAAAAAGGAGAGAGAATTATCATGGGTATAAAGTGAACAACAGAGCAACTGCCAAAGAGCTTTCATTACTGTCATTTGTAAAATCTGACCAATTAAAGTGACTACTCATCATCACACACTTAGCCTTCTCTCACTTCCTGTTTCTCCCCAGTACAGGGTGAAGTGATTTTCTGATGGAGTCAAAAAATGTGCTGTGGTTCAGTGGAAACTTAGCTCAATGTGACACAAAACCCCTGGCCTATGAAACACCTAGGAGTGTAAAATGATTAACAGAAGATCTGAAGTGGGAGGTGTATCAGTATTCACCCTACTTCTCTGTCAACCTTCTTGTATACCTTCAGATTCTCACCATGAAATATTACAGATGAGAAAACAACATGGGTTGCCAATGCTTAGGTGTAATTAGAACTGAAAATTGGCCATGAGAGTGGGCATCAAAGGGGTCATTAGAGACTTGAGCAAAGGCAGCTTTAGCAGACTTGTGAGGACACAGGTTTAACTGAGGCAGCCCAAGAGAGGAAGAGAGAAAAGAGATAAGAGAGAGGGAGCTTTGGAAGCTCTCTTGAGGACCTACCCACAAAAGAGAGAGGAGAAATGGGTGCAGATCCTGAAGGAGGCTGAAGGATCAGGAGACGATTTGGGGGTAAGCTGAGAAAATTGTGAGAATGGGAATGAGATAGAAACCATGATACGACAGTCGGTCTGTTCAGGCTGTTATAACAAAGTACCGTAAACTTGATGGCTTATAAACAACAGAAAAGTATTCCTCACAGTTTTGGAGCTGAGAACTCCAAATTCAAGGTGCCACCAGTTTCAGTATGTGGTAAGGGCCCACTTCCTGTTCATCGATGTCCCATTATCAGTTCATAGTCAGTGCCTTCTAGCTATTTCCTCAGAAGAAGCAAGACAGCTCTCTAGGGCTTTTTGTTTGTTTGCTCATTTGTTTGTTTGATCTGAGATAGACTTTCACTGTTTTGCCCAGGCTGGTCTCAGACTTCTGCATTCAATTGGTCTTCCTGTCCCCACCCCTGGAATATCTAGGACCACAGGCACCTGCCTGGCTTCTAGGGCTTCTCTTCTAAGGGCAATAATCTCGTTCACGAGAACTCTGCCCCCATGACCTCAGCACCTCCCAAAGGCCTCACTCCCTAATACCATCACCCAGGGAATGCAGATTTGAGCACGTGAATGTAGTGGAGGATACACAAGCACTCAGAGCCAGAAGACAGGAAAGGAAGAATGTCCTTGAGTTGGGTTCCTCGGTCCACGTGCCCTCCTCACCCCAGCGCCAGATACTAGACTACTCTGGAAGCCTCTGTGCCCAACGACCACCAAACCTGTTCAACTAGCAAGCCTGATTACCCTGCCTTACCTGGTCTTTCTCAAAAAAAAATCAGAGTAAAGGCCCTTGCAGACAGAGAGAGAGAGGGAGAGAGAGAGATAGAAGGCACATCTGATGTGGTAGCAATCTTATGAGAGATGGCTTTCTGGTTTAGAGGACTCTAAATCAAGTGGTCTCAGGAAGCCCCAGAAGGGCCCAGGAGAAAAAGCCAAGAGTGGAGAAGCAGCTAAAAATAACACCTCAGGGCCAGGCATAGGACTGAGCATTCTGTGTATCCCCCAAAAGGAGCTTGAGCTCCATCCCCACCTGCGCTTTGTTGCCTATGACATCAGTCCATACAGCTGTGCTACTTCCTGATCTGCAGCATTACTTGCCCAGCCACCCACAGGGGTGCCCTGCAATAAGCTACAGAGAGTTGCTGTCTATTTTGTGTCCCCAGAGTGCCACACTAGGACAACCCTGGGAATGTCCACAGGTCCCACCACCCTCCCAGATCTCTTGACTGACCTTTATTCCTTGGCAAATTCATGGGCTTAGTCAGTATTCCAGCTAGAAGACCAGTGAAGGGGATCAAAGAGAAGAGACGGGTTTCAGACAGATTTAGACAAAACTTGGTATGACAAGGGAACAAACACACAGGTTCCAAGTAAATGTTAATCAATTTATCACAGTGCCTAGCAGAATATGTGAGTTAATCTGCAAAGGCATGGTGCTCTGTTTACACATGGTGGTTCCATTCATGACTATGGAAAAGAACCTAGTATATCTCGACTCTGAGTCGGGAAACCTACTTCCAGGTGCAGAACCTGGAGAGTGGGAGAGGTGCAGGGGGCTGTGCTCCCATCAGAAGGTCAGAGAGCCAGTGATGAGGCCAACAGTGGTGTCCTTCCCTCAGACACACATTAGGCAAAATCATACCAAACCACCAGCCTTTCCCTCATACAGAACAGGATTGTTTACACACTGTTATGGTTTGTGTCTAGATGTCCACCCAGAGTCTTATGCAGTCGTAGGGTTTCTTCAGAGGTGGCTGAATCTAGAGTGTGTGATTGATTTGTAGCGCAATGCTGGGATTAAGGGTGCTGAGATTAAGGGAGGGGTGATTGCTGGATCAGTCCACTAACTGGATTGGCATCACCCTAATCCTGGTAGACTAGATACAAATACAAGGGACAGAAAAAAAGCTTGTTCCCCCACCTCACCTTGCTGCTTTTGCTATCTTCTGCTGCCATAAACTGCCACCCCTCTGCCATGTGCCCCCCTGCCTTGGAGCCAGCCAATGATGGACTGAGACCTCTACAAACTGTGAACTAAATAGACCTTTCCTCCTTTAACTTTAGGGGTCAGGTATTTTGTCTCAGCAACAAGAAAAGTAACTAAGACATGTCACATATATGTCCTTGAAGGGTCTCCAGCCTTCAAAGATCATAAGGGTTGTCTCCAGTGTCCTCAATACATGGCTTCTTCTAGTTCTCAAGTTAAAAAAGAAAAAAGAACAGAAGATAAATGGTTTTGAAAGATGCCATGCACTGGCAAAGCATCTGCATCTGCATCTGCATGCACCCACTCTGCCTCCAAAACAAATGCCCCAGATTGCAGTTGAAGTCACACAGCATGTGCCTTTAATCTGGGCAGGAACAAGGCTTCTATGTGTGCTCACTGAAGTGAGGGGAAGAAGGAAAAGAAAGAGGCAATCCCCAACAAGAAATCACAACTTTCACAGAATGATAACATAGCATTTCATTTCCAAACAAATAAATATAGAGAGTCCACCAAAAATATCTGTATATACCCTTCAAGAAAATAAAAATAGGGCTTAGCGGCGCAGTGCCTGCTGGGCAAGCACAGGTCCTGAGTTCAATTCCCAGTATCAAAAAAAACAAAGAAAAATAGTATGATTTTTTCAACAGATGGTATTACCCTCATATGGGGCTGGAAGATGTCATATATGGCAGAAAACCAAGTACACTGTTGGCCCCAACAGAAGAAACTGAAAATGCATGTGCAGCAAACTCAATGACAAGATCACCCAAGCGGCTGTGTGCCATACATGTCTGAAAGCTGAAGGCCACCACTCTGAGCACCTCTTGTAATTGCAGAGGCCAAAGGTAACTTGTATTAATCTCACTACATCTCAATAAATTTAGTATGAAAATATTTATACAAATTTTTTCTTCTCCTGAAGTGTGTATGCATTTTTTGTCAGACTCTGCATTTTATCTGATTATATTTTTTGTGGTGCTAGAAACTGAACCCAAGGCCTTAGCACTGAGCTATGCTCCCAGCTCTTTTTCATGTTTTATTTTGAGACAAGGTCTCACTAAGTTACTAATTCGCCAGGCTGGCTTTAACTTTTGATTCTTCTGCTTCAACCTAACTGGGTTGGGATTATAGGCATGTGTCGCCACATCCAGCCTAATATCATACTTTGTGGGCCTTGCTACTAGCAAATACTCACTGCACCTTCACGCAAAAGAGAACCCACAGCTGCAGTTCTCATTTCGCTTAATGAGGAAACCAATGACTGACCTTTGGGTATCAAGGAAATCTTTAGAATCTCAGGAGATCTGATTACACAAAAGGACCTTCTGGGCTGTTTGATGATGTTTCTGAGTGTTTGTGACTGTTTATTGCCTAGAAGAAAATAACATTTGTAGCAATGAGATAATTACTCTTATTTATCCCCCCATAAAGTTTTTTTAATTCCCCTGAGTTAAGAAAACCAATTGTTAAGACTACCTGGTGAGCCTGTTGTTTTTCCAACAGAATGAAACCCATCTACATAAGGCAAGCACATACGAAGGGGGTATTCCAGTAAAAACAAAAACAGAAACATGAAAGAATGTTGAACTATGTTCATTGCTCTAAAGTGGTCAACCTTTTGTCATATAGATGAAAGGAAATGTTTATCCACAGTCCAAATCTGCCCTGTGTTTATCTGAGAAAATAGGAAGCTCTGTTCCCTATAGAATGTTTGGGTTCTGTGGAGCCACCAGTATGAGGTCAGCGAGTGTCACCACAGTGGAATCTTCCCTGAGTCCAGGCCAGCCAATGGGGAGATGGACAAGATAGGTGGTGCCCAAGCTGAGGCAGATTCATGAGACCAGTTTCCTGCTGCCAAGGCCTGTGCAGATGAGAGGGGGAAGAGAGTGAGACTCACGGTAAGAAGACAACAGGCAGCAGGGTTATGTCAGGGGCTGGGTCAGGTCAAAATGTCTGGATTTTAAGCTTCATCCCTGGTTTCCTCCATGTTTGAGCTTGATCAAGTCACTTAACTTCTCCACGCTTCAGTTTCCTAATGTATAAAATGTCAGGAAAAAATAGTACCAACTCCATGGGGTTATGATGATAAAAAAAATGTAATCTATGCATAGCTCAAAAAAAATAATTAATTCTAAATAGACATCACTGCTTTTTACAACACTGGATAGTGTCAATATTTGCAGTAAAGCAACTCCGTGCATAACTTCCCAACCTCTAGGGACTTCAGAGACCTAGAAATCACGAATTTGATATGCAAAAGAAGCCACATATTAATTTTTAATATTTTAAAAATTATACACTGTATGTGCACTGGTTAATCTTGATTATCAGATTGATTGGATTAAGAGATTCCTGGAGAGATGGCTGGATTGGCAGGGCACTGACCTCAAGGTGAGTTACTCCACTGATGATATCATCCCTGGATGGGATTTTAGGAAGTAGAGCCTGATGGAGGAAGTAGGTCGTGGAACCATGACCTTGGGGGCTGCACTGGTATCTGTTCCCTTCCTCGCTGGCTCTTCCCCTGCTCTCTGCTTCCTGGATGCCATGAGTTGAGCAGCTTTCCTCCACCATACCCTTCTGCCTTGGAGCCAGCAGACCGTGGAATCTCTGAAACCTCTGAATCTGTGAGCTAAATAAACCTCTCTTCCTCTAAGCTGCACGTGTCAGGTATTTGGTCTCAGAGACAGAAAAGCAGATCAGTAGAGAAGACAACCCCACTTCCTTTTGGATTGAAACACTGCAAGTGGATCTAATCAGAAATTATCAAGAAAGGAGACAAGAGGAACATCAGCAAACATCTCACACTTGGGATAAGTGGGAAAGTTCTGTCTTCATGCCAGAAGTCTTTTTCCCTGCTCATGCAACCACTAGGTCCAAGTAGATTCTAGAAAGACAGGAATAACAGAACAATACACTAGAAAAATGTATGCATGCATGCAATGTATTCAGATGCCAACTCCCTGAGAGCTTATTGTCACACTACACTAATCACGCTGCCTTGAGAGGTGGTCAGATCCGCAGATACAGAAACACAGTCCACTTCTCTGGGCTTTTGTAGATTAACGATGTAAAACAAGTTCAGTCAAGATAAGCTGTATTTATTTACAGAATGTCTTGTTATTTATTAGTCAGGTATAGTTTTTAACACAAAACTAAATTAGGATGGTGGCAAGCAGAAGTCCATGCTGAGGTGCACTAGCTGGGCCACTTGGGGCCGCATGGAATGTGGTGTGTGCCTTTTCCTGGGTGTGAAGGCTGTGAAGCTGAGGTGACAAGATGCAGGAGTCCCTGTCATGGGTTTTATAGAAACACAAAAATTATTTTCAGAACTGTCACTAGGAAACACCCTCCCAAACTGCAGGAGACATCTTTTTGCTAACCCATGTTCTATTTCAGGCCAGGTGCCTGCCCAGCAGCCATAGAGACAGCTGAGACCTCAACGGCTGATGGAAAACCAAATGCAGGACACACCCGGGTAAAATTAGTTTCAGCCTTTAAGAATCCCATATGGATCTGCTCTTCACCCCAGGCTCATCACCTTCTGCATGGAGCAGGCTGTGCCCTGCCCTTTCTCACCACTGTATGTAACAGTAGCTCCCAGACTGTGCCCAGCCCTGTGACTCTGCTTCATCAAGCAGTAGTTTGGTCCATTTGGAGCGCAGGCACCAGGCCAAACTGACTTGGTAACTTGTCTGTGTTAACAGACAACCATGAGATAGATGCTGGACACACCAGACTTCTCAAAAAGAACCACCCTTGGCTGCATAGCACAATCCTAAGGGATAAACTGATAAATGAAGTATGTTAATAAGAAGTCACCACAGGTGAAATTATCAAATTACATTGAGAGGTACATGAAGTACCAATGCCACATCAGAGAAACCAGGCTCATGAGCTCATCAGACACACCAGCTGACCCCTCACCTGGATCCTATGAATGGATAGACACTCAACTCGGCACAGTTGTTCACACCTACCACCATCTTATCACACCACCTAATGAATGCATCCAGTATTAACAGCAAAGAACTCTGACTCTGTCCCTTCTGCCCATGTAAGGGTAGCCTCTCTGCCCAGACTTGTGGGTTGTGAGCAGCTCTGCTCAGCTGCGATCTTATCTGGCCACCTGTGGGGACTTCTGCGTCTCCATGGCTCCCTGATTGGTTTTTAGTTGTTTCCAAGTCCTATGGCCCCACTAATCCTTTCTTACCCATTGTGCAACCTTTATACTATTGTGCAAAGTATGACACTGACTTGAGCGCTGTAGACGTTATTAATTAAGATTGGAATGGAATTGTGATTGCCTTGCTTGCAACTCCAAGTGGAATTAAGAATATTCAGTGAGTTGAAGCCAACAAAATGGATATAGTGTTACTAGAGTTTCAGGGCAAAGGCACCAGTTTCAGGGGTCCCAGCAGACCAAGCTGGGCCACCTGTCCCACGACACCAATCAAGGGAAAGAGCAGTGTGGCCATGCAGAGAAGGACAGAGGAAGAGGCCCCATATTCATCTTTAAGAGGCTGACAGAAACACTGGGGTCTTACAGAAAAGGGCAGCAAAGGCAAGGTTTGGGAGTTTACACAGCTGGCAGGGTTGGTAATGCTGGTCAAGCTCTGGTCTAGTTGGTGGTTATCTCCCAACCGGTTCTGCAAGGTGGCTGTTCTGAGGTCCTTGTCGCTGCAAGTGACAACCCATTTCCCCTGAGATGACTGCTCCTACTTGGGACAGGAAGTGCTCAACACAGCTTGGTCAGCAAGGCTGTTTCTCCTGAACTCTCAGGCTGCAGGTTTAGGGAATCAAATAGGTATCCCTCCAAGGGGTCTGGATAGGAGGCTGTGAATGAAGGTGGTAACTGAATGTCATGAAAATCTTGCTCTGTCTTGGAGGCAGATGAGGCTGACTTGGTAAATTTAAGGCTTTATTGCCAGTTTTTAGACAGACAGTACTTAAACGATTAGCTTGTCTGTGTGCAGAGTTGAGCAGGGCTCTGATCCAGAGTTTTAAGGTAAAAAAGGAGACAGATTCAGAATGAAGCAGAAATGCCAGCTCCATCCTGCTTTCAGTCACCCAGAGGGCACCTGTGGGCCTAAGTTCTTCTCCAGTAGCTTGTGAATTTATTGCTTTTCCATAAACTCTTACATTGTGTCGGGTGGTGTGGATGGCATAGCTCATTCATGCCACCATATTACCATAACATGGCACACCAAAAAGCTTCCTGCCACCCCTGCCCATTTTGCTTCTGATGCAGACTAGACCTGGTTCATGTAAGGATTAAAGGAAGGTAGAACCTCATCTGTGGATGGACCCACCTGCTCCCCAGAAAGTCAGGAATAAACTCCTCCTGATCATTAACAAAATTCTTCCCCTCTCTCCCCTTAATTTTATTTTCAGTACTGGAGATTGAACCTGGGGCCTTTTTACTAAGCTACATTCCCAGCCCCTTTTTAAAAATTTTGATACAGGCTCTCACTAAGCTGCCCAAGCTGAGTTCAAACTTGGGATGCTCCTGCCTCAGCCTTACAAAGCACTGAGATTACAGGTGTGTACCATCATACCCAGTTTCTCCCCTTACCCTTAAAAGGGGCCCCCGTCCTTTGTTTGGATGGAAGTTATTTCTCCCTACATCTTATTCTCTGTTCAAAGAACAACTTTCCTTTATGCTTAATAGCTGGTTTTATAATGGTTCCATGATTCCAAGGAAAAAGAACCAATTTGGGTCAGAAATTATACAATGTATAACTTGAGATAGAAACAGGGTAGAGAATCTCCACAGCTGTTTACACTTCATAATTGCCTACTACACACCCTTCTGCCTCACCCACTGTGAAGGCTGCCCATGGCTCTGCCTCCTTCTCCCATCACTGCCAAACCCCTTGCCCTAACCTGTGGCCTTCTCCTCTGCCCTTCACTTCAGCAAGCTGGGAAGAATCTCCTCAGCATGGGAAGGAGTCTGGGGACTGAGTTCAGGGGCTAGGGCCTCAGTCTCCCTGGGGCCCCTGTGGGCAGCTAATATCTGCTGATCTACAGACAGCAGCCTCCAAGCTCCATAGCTTTAACCACGATTAAGCCAAGACAGGGGGCGTACTGAGCTCCTCCTTGTTGCTCTTGCCTCCTGCGGGAAAAGGTGCCTTGAGTATGGCTCGATGACATCCAAGGACCAAGTCCTACTGCTGCCAGAATGGGGTCTAGTGATGTCAAGGCCACCATGGTCTCCACACCAGGTGTCATGCATTGTCCTACACATGGCCCCTGCTGGTCCTCATCTGCTGCATCCAGGGAGCCTGAGAAAAGCAAAAGCCATAGTATTCCTCCTGGGGAAGATGCTCAGCAGCTCCCAGGATCCAGAATATCTCAATGCAGAAGTGGTTTCTGTATGCTGCAGCCAACCTCTACCAAACCAAAGACAAAACAAGCTTCGAAGGAACAGAGGACCACTGCAACAGGAAACACTCTCCGATTAAAAAGTTCACAACACTCAGGGGAAAGGAATTTTAATTCATGTAGGGAAGTTAAAGGCTAGAGAGCAACAGGAATGTGATGGTCCATGGGAGCATCAGAGCAGGAGAAAGATGCTTGCTTCTCCCAGGGGTCTGTGGGGAGGTGGGAAGCTTAAATTCATGTCTAGTCAAGAAGTGGGCATCATAATTGTGAGATACAGTGAAACGCAGGCATGTACATTCTCAGAAATATAATTCAGTTCCAGGCATTATCTAGATAAACTGCAAGTGCTTTCCTCAATTCCCATGCTAGAATCCTTTTCAACTATCGAGAGAGGAAATTCACAGATACCTACAAGGAAAGAGCTCTTGCTCTGCATGTAAAAACTAGAACCCAAAAGAAAATTGGAAGTGAAGCTCTTTAGAAATTGTTCCTATAAGTGACAACATATGAGGAAAATCAAAATCATGATTGCTGAGCACAGAAGCATAGACCTGTAACCCCAGTACTAAGAAAGCTGAGGTAGGAGATCAGGACTTCGAGGCCAGCCTCAGTAACACAGTGAGACTGTCTCAATATTTAAAAAGGGCTGACAATGTAGTTCAGTGCTCCCTGGGTTTAATCCTCTGAACCACAAAACTTTGTATTATGTATTTTTATGTACAAAGGCTGATAAAAACATATAGTGTAAAAATTTACTACAGTAAAAGACTCACTGAAAAATTCCTTGCCCTTTTCCTGAACACACTTATCCCACAGTTCTTGCCACTTTCTGAAGCAGTTGTGAAAGTCCTCTTTTGTGTCTTTTCATGGCTGTCTCAGTGTTCCGAATCTATTCAAACATTTAGAGCAACTTCTGTGAAATAAAAACATTATGGTATGTCCTCATCCACCTTATGCACCAGATCTGGCACTGTGTGACTTCTGGCTCTTCCCCAAGGTCAAAATGACCATAAGAGGGAAACATTTTTAACCAGATGGAGCCACACGGACATTGTTCAGCTAGTCACTTATGAGGCAAAGTGAAGATTTGCAGATTTGCAGATCTGTATCTGGCCTCATCTTAGGTAGAGGAAGACTCCTCTTGAGTTGACACTCATCTGTCCTGGAAGAAGGGTAGCCCACTGCAGGGAGCCATTCCGGGACACAAAGGTTGCAGCAATCACTCAGCTGTGGCCTTCCACAGCAGCATGGGCTTACCTCTCACATGCAGGGCTCATGTCCTCTTTCTCCCAGAAGCCTTCACAGTCACTCCTAGAGCTGCTGTTCTGGGTCACATGCAGCTTCAGGGTCAGTGCAGCAGCTGCAGCTGGCCCTGCCCAAGGTGGAACCCTTATTACCCTAATCCACCCAGCTCCCTTCCTTGGGTGGAGTCAAACCTTAGCAAGTACAAGATGTCTGCCCACAGGACAGGAATCTCTGGAGCATGCCTGGAACACACAACTTTGAATTCAGGGGATTGAGGTGCAGAGTTCCAAGAGAATTTTAGAATCTGGAATTTGGGAAGCACAGCCAAGTTTGGTGGTTTCTGGCTGGAAAATGGAGCAGGTCCCCAATTCTCAATGAGGTGGGTCTTTTTTGGAACACAAATCTCTCTGCTCCTCCTCCTCCTCACTGAGGAGCACCCACCATGGACTCCCTGCTTGTGTGTCCACTGCCCTGCCCAGGAACTCTCCTCTGCAACATCACGAAGCATGGCTACTATGGTGCCTCTCACCTCTGCACACAGAGTCAGGCTAACTGGCCTCTGTGCTTGTGACTCAATTCCTCCCACACTGGTCAATCTTCCTAAAACTGCACCCCCTACCCCAGCACCTCCCCATGGTCCAGAGGCCCAGAAGCAGAACTCAGGAGCCCCCAACCTGAGGTCAGACTGCTTTGAGTTAATCAAAAACCCTGTCACCCAGGCCTGCTGGTGCACACTTCTAAGCCTAGCTACTTGGGAGACTGAGGCAGGAGGATCACCCATTTCAGCCCAGGCCTAGGCAACTTAACAAGACCCTATCTCAAAAAATAAAAAGGGCTGAAGATGTAGCTCAGTGTTAAGCCCTAGTGCCACAAAAAAGAAAAAGGAAAAAATGCAGGTAAAAATCTCTTAACACACTTAATGAGATAAGGTATGAATTAGCAATAGGAAATGACAGTATAAACACATAAAAATAACCAACCAGGAGGAGTATTAGGCTTGTAAAACAATTAGTGAAATAAAAATAAACAGAAGAAAACGTAGCAAAACAATTACAGCTGAGGAACAAATCAGCAAACAGGAAGAGCAGATTTAGGGAATGTCCACACAATGTAAAGAAAGGAAATCAAAAAACAAAAGTGAAGAAATATAAACAGAAATGGGCATGCTAACATCTGAGTAACAGGAACCCTAAAAAGAAACTTCCAAAATGAAAAAAACAAAAATATTGACAGAGAAATTCCCCAGAATACAAAACAGATTAAATTGAACCTAGAAGAGGGGAGGTAGAAAGAGGAAAGGGTGTGATGGAGCTGCTGAGCACCTCTCTCTTCCCAGTGAACAGTGACAGCTGGGGTGATTTCGGCAAGTCTTCTGGGCTCTGGAGCCCTCGGGGCTATGAGCAGTGAAAATCTGGGAAACACAGGACCCGGAAAACCAGTGACTCAGAATGTCCAGTTCAGACTTCTTCCCATTCCAAAGGGATCTTAGCTCTCGCTACCAGAAACCCTTGAAGACACAGAAGCCAGGTAAAGCTTCTCACCACTTAAGATTTTCTTGAATTTTATTATCAAATCTCTACTATACAAACAATGAACAAAAAAAGGGAAAACATTTGGGAAATGTATCACTGGAGAGTCAGGATGACAGTGGTTAAAAACATGTCCTATGGAACCACATAGGATCAGTTCTACTGCTGATTAGCAGGGGTCCTGGGGCAGGTATCCTGCTTTTGCCACTTCAGTCTCCCCATTCATAAACCCCGGGATGGTAACAGTACCTACTTAATACAATTAAGGGAACTGAACAAACTAACATTTGAAAAACATTTAAAACAAAGCCTAGCACATGGTAAGTGCTATACTAGTGAAACAAAACAAAACCTTAAAGTAACTGGGTTAATTTCTCCATGAATCTATCAGATCCTTACCCCTACACTTTTTAGGTCTCCTGTAGTAGATATGGGCACACAATTCTGTGTCCTTTTTATTCCTTCATGTTATGTATACTGATGCAGTGTCCACAAATACTGTATAATTTATAGTGACTGCCTTAGAAGTTAGACTAACTGTCCAACAATGCAGTAATAAGCACACAAAAGACAATGACAGTTTGGGTGATTCAGTGTCACCTCTGTGCCAATGTCAGCTTCAGGCTTCTACAACCTTTCCACCATTAGTAATCTCACTGACTATTTCCTAAGGAGGTTAATCTTGATCAAGAGTAAATACCCCATTCAATACCATACTATTTTCTTCCTTAATTTCCAATTTAGTGTTTCTTATTCTAGCACCTAGACCTTCCTCTTGTAATAGTAAAATCTATCTGCATCTCTAAAATTATGCACAAAATGTGAATGTCTCCATCCAGTACTCTGGCCTGATGAAAAACTACTTCCAGTCATAGGGTTTTGCCTCAGTGACACACACTGATCTACCTATAAAATCATTAAGAGTTTGTGCTGAAAGAGTAACCCCCTCACTCCCAAGTCATGCTACTTAGGTAGGGATTCCAGGAGGCCACAGGTGTTTGTTTCTTCTCTAACTGATGTTGAATGAGGGCTATAAAACTGCTGTAAGCTTTTACCTATTAATTTCACTTCTAAGTTTCATACTGAATCATAGACAGTGTACAAACTCTTAATTTAAAATTTTCCCTCTTGCTTATATTATCTTCAATGTCATCAAATGTACAATAAAAGAAAACTCCGATCAGTTCAAGGGCAGTTTCCCCTCACTGTGACTCCTCTGGTGCTGAAGCAGGGCTGAGTGACCACTGAAGGCTCTTCCACAGTCACTGCATATGAAGCGCTTCTGTCCAGTATGCATTCTCTGATGAATAATAAGGGATGAGTTCTTACAGAAAGCCTTTTCACAATGATTACATTTGTAGGGTTTTTCTCCAGTATGGTTTCTCAGGTGCACAATAAGGGAAGAACTCTCATTAAATGCTTTCCCACATTCATTACACCTATATGGTTTCTCTCCAGTATGAGTTCTCCGATGTGCAATAAGGTGAGAGCTACAGTTAAAGGACCTCTCACACTGATTACATTTATAGGGTTTCTCACCAGTGTGGATTCTCCGATGAGCAACTAGGTGACAGCTCTGACTAAAAGATTTCCCACATTTATTGCATTCATACGGTTTCTCTCCAGTATGAGTCCTTTGATGCCTAACAAGGTGAGCCATCTGGCTACAAGATTTTCCACATTTATTACATTCATAGGGTTTAATTCCAGAATGAATGATTTCATGTTTGGTGAGGGCTGAGCGTTCTCTGAATGCTTTGCCACATTCCTGGCAATTGTAAGGTTTCTCTCCTGTGTGAGTTCTCTGGTGAGCAATGAGATGGGAGCTCCAGCTGAAGGATTTTCCACACTCTGTACACTTATAGGGTTTTGCTCCAGAATGAGTCCTTTCATGTTTACTAAGAGCAGAGTAATCCCGAAAAGCCTTTTCACATTCATCACATTTAAAGGGTTTCTCTCCTGTGTGCATTCTCATGTGAGCAATGAGATGGGAACTCCAGCTGAATGACTTCCCACATTCTCTACATTCAAATGGTTTCTCTCCAGTATGAGTTCTCTGGTGGCCAATGAGATGGGAGTTCCAGTTGAAGGACTTCCCACACTCATTACACACATAAGGCTTTTCTCCTGTATGAATTCTCTTGTGTACAATCAGATGAGAATTCCAGCTGAAAGCTTTCCCACATTTGTTACATTCATAGGGTTTTATTCCAGTGTGAGTCCGTTCATGTTTGGTAAGGGCTGAACGATTCCTAAAAACTTTTCCACATTTATCACATTCATAGGGTTTCTCTCCAGTATGAGTTTTGTTATGTTGAATAAGGTAAGAGCTCCAGATGAAAGATGTGCCACATTCATTATACTCATAGGGCTTCTCTGCAGTGTACGTACTTGTGTGTTGAGAAAGGAAAGAGTCATATCCAAAGACTTTCTCCCACTCATTGTATTTATATGCTTTCTCTACAGTACCAATTTTTTGACGTTCCATAAAGGATGAGAAGTAAAAGATATCTTCATATTCTTTGTAATCATACTGATTTTCTCCAATATGAAGTCTTGGGTGTTCATTAAATGATGGACTTTGGTTAAAAAATTGATGGCATTCCTTATATTCATATAGTTTTTCCCCTGCATGTATTCCTTTATGATCACCAAAATGTATGACATTATTCAAGGATTTCATACCATCAGTACATATAAAAAGATCATCTCCAGTCTGCATTCTTATAGGATGAACAGGCTGAATGGACTGGTTAAATGCTTTGCCATTATTATTATTATTGTCACAGGTGATTTTATCTGCATACATTATGGCTGAATTGAATCTCCAACTTTCCGCCTGTGTGTCAGGTTTATAAAAATGTTCTAATTGGGAAACTTTCTGAGATGGAAAAAATTTTAAGCTCTCGCTATACTCTGCCCCAAGTTCACAGTATTCAGAACCTCTTTGAGACAGTATTTGTTTTTGCATGAAGAACATTTGCGTCATAGCTGTACTCTGGTTCATGTGGTACATTTCTAATTGGTCTTTATATCCCAAAACTCCTAATCTGGAGAACCAAGAATCATCCCATTGGCATCTTCCCAACTTCATGCCATAGGGTTGTTCTTCCTCAAAAATACTCTGTGCTGAGATCAGTGCTTTCCTTTCAAGATTTCTCATCCACTCTGAAACAAGACAGAAAACAGCTATATGAACACAAAGACCTCAAGAAAAAGCAGGAAGGATGAGATTTACATCCCATATTATTGAAAAGACAAGAGTGAACTTTATCCAAGCACAGACTTGGGAGCCAGATAATATCATAAACGAGAACAGTGAAAAGTGAACTACAGATAACCTGAATACAAAGTGTATACTGAGTACAAATAAAACCACTGAACAGTACTTTCCCATGGAAAGGATGGTGGGCAGTAAAGAGTTAACTACGCAGGAGTGCGTTGCTCCAGCCTTATAAATTACCAAGCTGGCCTATTTTAGAACTGGTCCTCAGCCAATGCCTAGGAACTGAGACCTTGAAATGTTCTAACTAGTAAGAGAGCTTTGTATGCTCATGGTCTTAAAGTACACTGTACCAATTTCTCTAGATAGTTTATGCAAACACTACCATTTACAGTGAAAATGTGCTTTCTTTCTGGGGCATTCAGTGATCTAAGTCAGTCACTTAAGCACTGTGTGCTTGTACGACAAATCCCATGAACACCCTGGTGTCCTGGCCTCAAGCA
This sequence comes from Chinchilla lanigera, assembly GCF_000276665.1. NCBI lineage: Eukaryota > Metazoa > Chordata > Mammalia > Rodentia > Chinchillidae > Chinchilla > Chinchilla lanigera. Next base: position 701,542 of record NW_004955584.1, read on the forward strand.
GGTTTTCTAGCAGACTTCAGATATGATGTCCCAAGTCCTTGCTGAGGTAAGTAGATGTGTCCTGTGCAAACCACTGGGAAAGAAGGGACAGAAATCAGCACCTGGTTTCCTCTGGATGGACCTTCTTCACCTTCCCTTCACTGATGTTGTGAGGCATCCTTTCACTGTAATGACCTATAGTCTTGAGCTCAATTGATCCTGTGATCAACTCTCCCTAGTAAGTCACTGAACCCAGGGTGGTCATGAGGACCTCTGACAAAAGGATACAGTGAGTGCTGTTAAGGTTAAAAGTGAGAAATAACTATTAACAGGAGGTCCTTAGTGAGTAATGTTTAAATCATTAAATATTGACACTTCTGTGTATGTCTTCTCACTTTTCATCTTGATACCTGCCTGAAAAAACGAAAGAGTAGGGTTCAGAGAAAACATCACCAAGCAAGGCTTCAAGTCAGGATGTCATCTACAATACAATGCTGTTACACTGCTCCCTGTTCTACACAGTCCAGTCAAGGACACAACATCTGCCAGCTCAAAGGGTGGCAGATCACTATGGCTTAAGGATACTCCTGAGATTACTTTTCTGCTCAGGTTACAGTTCTTCTAATGAATTATTTTTTTCTTTAATTTTAAAGTAGGGTCTTGCCAGGCATGGTGGCACATGCCCGTTATCCCAACACTTGGGAGGCTGAGCCAGGAGGATTTTTTAAGGCCAGCCTGGGCTACATAGTGAGTTCAAGGCCAGCCTGGACTACATAGTAAGACTCTGTCTCAAAACAAACAAACAAACAAATAAAATATAAATAAATAAAAACTTGCTAAGTCACTAAGTTGCATAGGCTATGCTTGGATTTGCAATCCTCTCACTTCAGCCTCCTGAGATTACTGGCATGTGTCACTACACTCAGCTCAGAATCACTTTATACCAATTACACAACAGATGGACTGGAAACCAGACATGGTGTCACATACCTATAAAGTCACACTACAAGGTTGAAGCAGGAGGATGGCAAGTTCAAGTGTAGCATGGGCAACTTAGCAGGATCCTGTCTCATAATTAAAAGATCAAAAAGGGCTGAGGATATAGCTTAGTGTAAAACCCCTTGTTTCAAACCCCAGTACTACAAAAAAAAGTCATAAGAGTTATCACCCAATCACATACACTAAAATGCTGGCTTTGCCATTATCCTAAATGGACTATTGTCATGATTGAAGGAGACCTTGGAAGTGTGTGTGTGTGTGTGTGTGTGTGTGTGTGTGTGTGTGTGAGTCAGAAAGAGAGACAGAGAGACAGAGACACACACACACAGAGAAAAATTATTGCTGATGTATCTATCCTCCAAAAATTGAAAGAGTGTATTAGCTTCCTATGCTACTGCAGCAAGTACCACATTAACTTAGTACCTTACAATAACACAAAATTACTTTCTTACAGTTCTAGAAGTCAGAAACCTAAAAAGGCTTTTTCTGGGCTACAAGGAAGCTGTCAGCAGAGTGTACTCTCTCCAGAGGTTCCAGGGGAGACCCATCCCATTGCTTTCTTGCACTCTCTGGCTAACTGCTCTCACCTCCCTCCTTAGGGCGTAACATTCAACCTCAGACTCCATCACCACCCCTGCCTCTGTCTCTCCTTACTGCCTCATTCTTACAAAGACCTTTGTGATTACATTTAGAATCTACCCAGATAAGCCAGGATCTTCCTTTCACCTCAAGATCTTTAATTTATTTACATCTGAAAACCTCTGTCTGCCATATAAGGCACTATTTTCATAAACTGGAGATTAAGGTGTGGATGTCTAGGGGAACAGGAGTCATTGTTTAGCCTCCCACAGGTCTAAAGCCCTGGGTACCAAACAGGTATCCTTTGTTCTCTATCTCTATCTTCTCTCTTCACTGTGTACCATTTTCCCCCTTTTATCACCTAAGCCCATATAACAGAGGCTGTACTTTGCTCAAAAACTGACATCACGAATTTCAAACTTAGCTCCAAAAAGTTAGTAAATAATCATGTAGCTTCCAGGAGAAAGTTAAGATGGCAGCTGACTAACTGCCCAAAAGAAAGGCTGAATGAACCAGGACTGCACAATTTGATACTCAGTATTTGAATCATACTGAGTGTCTAGCACCAGAGATAAGACAAGAAAGCAGTCTCCTCCTCTAGGAAATCAGAATCTATGTGATGAAAGAACATGCCAAGCAGTAGTCATCAAGAGACTATAAGATGTGGATGCCAGAAGACTGAAAGGCTGGAAAAGATCAGCACGGACAGATGCAATCAAGGGTTCACACAGAAGGAACAGCTCTGACCACAAAGGTATGACGATTGGACCACACATGAAGGACACCAGCTGAGTGAACAACGGGAACAGGTTAGAAAATGGGGAAAAACCCAAAGTTTTGAAATCTGGCTTCATTTAAAAAGCAACTAAAATCACTGTAGGTTTACTGATAGGGATCTCAAATGGAAGATTTCAGGGATACAAATCTACAAATAACACCCAAGGAGCCAATAACAAGTGAGAATTTCCTCATCATGCTAAAATGAAATCTTATGAGGGAAGGGCCTAAGGGCAATGCCAGTGGAAGCCAAACACCACAGCCAGTGTTTCAGAGAAAGAAAATCTTCGGAGTTCGAAGAAGCATCACTTCTTAACTAAAAAGCAGAAAGCAGTCAGAAAAATTTCTTAACCTGCAGTGGTGGGACTGGCAGAGCAAGTACCAGGGTCACAGTTTAGGAAGACAAGGAAGCATCCATGACTAAGGGACAAGGTTCCTGGTTCTGTCTACTGAGATTCAGAACAATGGAAAAGCTTCATAAAAGCACACAAGTAACAGGAACCAGAGGGCTAAGGGTGGTGACAGAGTGATCAGCACAGAGGACAGGAAGACTGAAGCTACTGAATTCACAAGCTCTTGGAGGAAGCTGCAGATCTGGACAGGGGACAACAGGAAGGATACTCTCCCAAAGCCAATCACTAAAGCAGGTGCAGCTATTTCCTTCTGCAGGACTCAAAAAGAGGTGTGGTACAATGTCAAGTCAAAAGTCACAGGAAGCTAGGCATGGTGCGTGGGCTTGTCATCCCATCTACTTGGAAGGCTGAAGCAGGGTCATAAGTTGAAGCCCTGCATGAAGAACATAGTAAGACCTTGTTTCAAAATAAAATAGAAAGGTCTAGGGATGTTGATCAGTGGTAGAGGACTTGCTTAGCATACACAAACCCCTGGGTTAAATTCCCAGTAGAGTAAAATAAAGAAATAAGATATACAGTACATCTTATTTATTTTACAGTATGCCACCTTTAAAAAGTAAAAAGTAGCTACAAATTCATGTGTTCTTGTAGATGCCTAAAGAAATACTGTAAGCATATAGAAGAAATTGCTATATGTAATTATTTGGGATTGGATGTCACTACAAATGGCGAAGAACCAAAACAATTTCACCCCCGCCCATAACAGCAATTAAAAAACTGCCAAAACTGTCAGAATCAATTTTTTAGTAATTCTGTAAGTCATTCAACTTGGGAATATTAAACAAGAAAAACAACTGGATTTCAACAAGGACAGTGAGCTCTATGGCTTCTTAATAATGTATCCTAGACCTACTACTGTCTCCTCAGCTCGTTGGTAACCTTGAAAAAATAAAGTAACAGCCCACATTTCCAGTACTGTAGTGGGAAGAACAGAGCTGAGGTTTCTTTGAAGCCTCAGTTCCAAGTAACAGGACCTGCTTGGGATTCCCTGGGGCAGCCCCATGGGAAGGTCTCTTAGTTTACATGGTAGGAAACTCTCTCAAGGCCTCCAGAGAGGAGAATCCTGTCAAACATTAGAAGCAATGCTTCAAAGTCACTGCTGCCAAAGCAATGGCAAACAACACACCAGAAAGAGGACAAGAAAACCTGAGTAATAAGATGTCCATGGGGCCTTGGAAAGTTGTGACCCGGGGGGCCACAGGCACATAATTTCACTGTCAAAAGCCAACGTACTAAAAGCAGCAAGGCACATGCAACTCCTCACACACAGATATCATCAGTAGGTACTAGCTCATTCCTCATCAGAAACCTGAGAGAGCAGAAAGGAGAAACTGCCAGCTAAGAATTTTAGGTTCAGCAATATCATCCTTCAAAAAGGAAGGAGAAATCAAGAGATTCCCAGATGAACAAAACCTGAGAGTTTTTGTTGCTAACACATCTGACTCACAGAAATGCTAAAGGGAGTTCTCAGGCTAAAAGAAAGAACACCAACAGTCATTCAAAAACTAAAAGATTTCACACAGATAATATGAGAAAACATAAATACAACATAAATTTTTGTTTGTAAATCTTTTGACCTGTTTAAAGATGATAACATAAAGCAATAATCATAAATCTGTATTGGACACTGCATAAAGATGCAATTTACAACAATAACAGCATAAAAAGAGGATAGCTATATGGAAAAGTCTCTAAATACTATCAAAATTAAACTGGTATTAGTCCAGTGAGATTGTTATAAATTGAGATGTTAGCCAGGCACAGTAGTGCACACCAGTAGAGCCAGCACTTGGAAGGATAAGGCAGGAGGGTGATGAGTTTGAGACCAGCCAGGGCTATATACCAAATATGAAGCCAGCCTTTGACTACATACTATGGCTCTTGTCTACAAAAAGAAACCCTAATAAACAAATAAATTTTAATTGTAATTCCCTGGATAAGCACTAAAAAAATCTCCATCATGTATAGTACAATAAAAAGATCAATAGGGGATGGTGGTGCATGCCTGGAACACCCTCAGAGGCTGAGGCAGAAGGAATGCAAGTAACCACAGACTTACGCAGACACTGTCTCAATATTAAATAAATTAATAAATAAAAAGAGCTGGGGATGCAGCACATTGTGAAGGTTCTGGGTTCAATCCTAAGTACCACAAAAATATATGAATGAATGAATGAATGAATCAGACAGACAGACAGACTAACCTGTATGTTGTTCTGTGTGCCTACTGGCAAGTTAAGAGTACTTTGGAGAAGGGGTATAAATGAGATATTTTCAGTTTAAACATTTAACGTAGCTTTGAGGTTTTTGAATTATATCAATATATGACCTAAAAAAACGTTTTTTGTTTACTGCCTTTTTAAAGTGTTTGTGGCCACAGGCTACCATTTGGCAAGAGAGGAAGCAAGAAAAAGTTTACAAGTAGTTAATAAACAGGAAGTCACCTCAGAGAGCAGTAGGACCCTGAGTGCTATGGAGAGCAGAGACCAAGGAAGCTGGCAAAGCTGGTCCCATTAGCTGGAATGTCCTTCCCTGACCCAGCAGAAGAAGCAGCAGCTCCCCACTGAAAGTTCTGGACACTCCTGAGGAGGTACCTTACTCTGCTTCTGCCTCAGCCTCAGTGCTCTGGGGAAGCACCTTGTTTACCCTAGCCTGCCTCACCTGGACAAGAGCTCTGAGGATGTACAGGCTCCACTGACCACGGCTCCTCCCCTTGTTCCAACAGGGAGATGACCTCAGGTTTGGCAATCTGATGTCCTACACGGGGAGGAAATTTGGATTTCTGTCAGTGCAGCTCTGGGGCAGCCCGAGAAAGCTTCCCTTTCCAGTCGGTTCCCACATGGGCAGCAGGCATTACAAGCATTAGCAATCCCATTCCTCAGCCTCAGAACTCAGGCCCAACCCTCCCACAGTGTCTCAGAGGTCACCCCAGTGGGACCAGCTTGTGTACCAGGCAGGGCCACCTCACCCACAGAGAGCAGGTGCCCGAAGGTCTCCAGCATCACATCACGGTACAGTGTCCTCTGCGTAGGGTCCAGCTGCCCCCACTCCTCCTGGGTGAAGTCCACGGCCACATCCCGGAAGGTCACTGGCTCCTAGAATTGCACAGGGTTCCCTCTCAGCCTGGGACACAGTAAGGCTGGAAGCCCCAGGCAGGGACGGGGGAGATGGAGGGAACACAGCCAGGGCTCACTGAGGACCTATGAGACCACGCTGGTTTGGATCCTGACCTGAACAAACCAACTGTAAGAAGTCATTCTGGAGACAAGTGAGGAAAACTGCATGTGGACTGGGAAACAGTACTGTCAATTGTGCTGGCTCTGACAAAGCTGTGATTGTGCCCTGAAAAATACATATCTGAGTGGGTCTGGTTTATCTGGCTCACAGTTCAGACATCTCCTGGTCAGTGGGCTCCACTGGTTCAGGTCTGCAGTGAGGCAGAAACCTCAAGGTAGGAGAGTGTGGTGGAAGCTGCTCACCTCGCAGAACTGGGAAGCAGAGAAGAGGGGAGGAGCCTGAGCTGCAGCCTCCCTTCTACTTTTGCTTCATAAGGGCCCCCATTCCTGCATAGTGCTGTCCACACACAGGGAAGACCCCCCGGTCCACTGTCCCTTAGGGCAGCCTTCTCTGGAAATACCCGCACACACCAGAAGTGTGCTTCACTAATGTCCTAGGCCAGTGACAGCAAACCTTATCCAATGACAACAAACATCCAGCTATGGCACATGTGCCATATGGTCATCATCAACACCATCCTAGGCATTTCCCCATCCAATCACATTGGCAGGAAGAACCATCACACGGTCTCCCACACACACAAAAAGGCTGTGCTGGAACAAATGAAAGGCAGCGAGCTGCAGCTGGCAGTTGCTAAAGCTGTGGGCAGAGATACTTGTAGAATGCTGAGAGACAGTGTCCACACCCTGACCCCCAAATCTGTGGCCTTGGCCTGAACAATAAGGACTTTACGAATGGGATCTGCTAAAGATGTCAATGTGGGAAGCTTATCCTGACCATGCAGGAGACCCAATGGAATCACAAAAGGAGGGACACAAGGATGGAAGCAAAAGTCTAAGCCATGTGCTTTCAAGATGGAGGAGGAGGTGTGCCCAGAAAGGAAGCAGTAAAAGCAACACAGCAGATTCTCGCCTGGTCCTCCAGCTGGGACACCACCCTGCAGACTCATCTGAAGACTTCTGAGTTTCCGAGCAAGAGAATAAAATGTTTGAAGCCATGAAGCCTGTGGTACTCTGTCACAGCAGCAATGGAAAACTAATACAGGGGTTATGTTCTACTGTGAGGTAAAAAACACTCCTAGATAAAAATTTAAAAAACAAAAGTAAACTAAAGAGATACCCTAGCCAGTGACAAGAACAGGCCAGCAGTGCCAGGATCACACATATCCCTGCCAGAACCACTGAGCTACTGGTAGAGTGGGGGCCCTCAGCCCCACAAGCCAGAAAGGCTGTGGCAGCACAAGCAGGCAGGGTAGACAAGGCTAAGAACCAGGGCTGAGGCAGATGAGTAAAAGGCACACGCAGCACAGGTCTGCCAACCCCCATGCATAACACAGGCAGCACTGCCCACAGCACTGCCCACCCCACTGCCCTGAGCCTGGGAAAAAGGGCCAGAGGCCTTCCAGACTCAGTAGTGTGGGAGCTTCTCAGGCTCTAGCCCAGCGTGGATGGGATGTAAAAGTGCTTGCCTTAGCATGCATGAGGCCCTTTTCCAATCCCTGATACTGAAAAGAAAAAAAAGATACGTATAATGAGAACTCAGGAAGAGTGGTATGGTGGTGGAAATATGATTGCCAAAGCATCTACCTTCTCCCCAAGAAAAGGACATGGAATACAGAGGGGAGCTCAGAGAAGACAGTTACCTCAGAAGGCCTGCCACCCAAAAGAAGGCAGAAAGAGAATACAAAGGAAGAGTTTTTTTTTTTTAAATACAGCACTCTCAAAATGACACAAAAACATTAGTCATAACCATATATTTGACATGTTTGACAAAACATATTGACATGTTTTTGACAAAACACATATTTGACAAAAACATATCACAAGATAAGCTATAAAATGGGGGAAGATAATCTGTATATGGCAAAGAATCAGAATCCAGAATGTATGTGAAATATCCACATACTAGCAAGCCAATCTAGAAATCTAAGGATTTCTAGTAAAAGAGAAAAGAGACACAAATAGCCAATAAAGATATCATAAGATATTCAACCTCACTAATAATCATGGATATTCCCATGAATATAATTCAATACACCTTCCTGGTCTCAAGGTAAGCAAACATTAAAACACAGTGTCAGTGCCATCAAGGATGCTGAGAAATGAGCGCTCTCTCCTAGTGGGGAAGAGACTGAATAAGGCTGTGCGCCTTTGGAGAGCCACGTGGCAGCACTAGTAATATTGAGAAAATACAGCAAAATGCTCTTCTGGGTCATGCCTATTCAATACACTTAACACATGTGCACCATGTGAAACCTCAAGAATGCCATACAGTTTGAGCTTGAACAAAAATGGGTCAGAGGACTTACACGCCCATCTAAAAAGTAAAGGAGGGACACAACACAGAGTGCCCTCTCCAGTGGGTACTACCAGGAGTGCAAAAGGAGGAATCTGGCCTACTCCATCTATCAACATGTAGACTGACCTCAAAATTGCATAAAGCCTTTTTTAAAAGCCACATGCAGGGCATAAATGTTAAAAGAAAAAAAAAAAAAACAGGCTCCGTGATAGTTTATGTACAAAAATGAAAATGAATTATATGTTCTCAATGAATCCATGATCAGCTGCTCTGATAAAGGGTAAGAAAAAAAAGCAATTAAGGATGACACAAAAAAGGAAAACAGCTGGATGCAGTGATACACACTGTGATAGCAGCTTCTCGGGAGCCTAACACATGACAACTGCAAATTTGAAGGCAGTTTCAGCAACTTAGAGATACTCAAAATTTAAAAAGATTCAGTGGTGCACCTTCATGGCAGTGACAGTCCTGGATCCATCAGACCCTAGCTTCAACCCCCTGTACCACCACCGTAACAATGATAAAGAAAAAGAAAACAAATATGATAGACTATTACCACTCATTCAGGAATGGGATGTGCTCAACTACTTTTTACTTTTCTGTGATTAAAGAATTGGTCAAAATAAAATTTAAAACAGCAGAAACACTTCCAGGATTTAAAAAGATGCCATCAAACTGGAAGGCCTATGGCCTGAAGAACAACAGCAAGATTCGCCATGCTAAGATCCATGAGGCCTCACCTGAGATCACAAGAAGAGGCCAAACACCTATCTAGACCTAAAATGGAAATAAAAAACCAAGAGGTTACAAGGAAAACGGAAGTCTCTGGAGACAAGAGGGACCCTCTGAGAGCAGGAAACACAAGCTTCTCTATCACTAGATCCTCCGGGGTGAGGAGGTACAGCCCCTGGGAGCAGCGCTGTCAAGGGTTCCACCAGCAACCCCCACACGCTGGACTCACATCTTCCAGTCAAATGTCCCACCCAATTCTACAAATGACCTCGCACATATCAGTGTCACACAGTATGCCTCTAGTCATTTAAAGAACTTCCTAAGACCTGCTTATACACCAGTCACACATTTAAACCCGCATGAGGACTGGAAGGCAGCCAAGGCCGAAAGTGCTGAGTGGGGTCTCACCTGATGGTCTGAGGTCCTTGACTATTGGGTGTATTATGGAATCTGGAGCAATTTCCAATGGCTTCTTAGGGTCAATTTCATTAATATTTTAATGCAGTTTCTTTACAGAGAACAAAAACTAGATCACCATGGAGTATGTCCAAGGATGTGTGTATTTGTGTTTTAGTGCGTATTTATTATACACAGATTCTTGGTGGATTATTACGGAGGGGTTTGAGGAGTATTTCCAAATTTTTGTGAAATGGGGTTTTTCACTCAAATGGGATATTATCACTATTATTATTTTCCCCTATTCCCTTAAAATAATAGGATCTGGGTTCCTCCTAGCTAAAACTTCACTACCTAATGTGTTTCCAAGGATGGAATATTCAGATAATGAGGAATGACAGCATTTTATATTTTTCCAAAAGAATGCTTTATTTCAATAAATATTTAACTTGGAAAGAACCATCAAGGGACAGAAGCTCATTTGTGTTCCTGCAGATACTGCTTAATTGAAAATTGACACAATTCAAGTGCAAGCTTCCCACAAGGGAAAATCCATAATGAATGTGGGGAGAGGGCCAGGACTGTGTTTTCAGAAATCACAACTCTTCAGACATTAGAAAGTGTTGTTATTTTAATTTTGTTTTATTTTCTCAGCATTAACTCTAATCATCCAGACACCTTCAAGTAAACTAGCAGCAGAGTGCAGCACCGTGGTTAACCAGGGTTCTTCATGGAGTTTGCTTACAGCTAATTTCTATTCCCACGTGACTAACACAGGGCGCACCTTTCAGCCTAGCCTAGCTAAAGCGCTGATTCTGTAAAATAACTACACAACACACAGCAGGAGCCTGTCTCAAGCTCTGAAGCCAGGAACCCATCCCTGCCTCACTCCTCTCAGGACTTCCGTTTCCTGGGGACAGCACATGTACAATGCAGCACTTCACCTGTCAGCTTTCAAACTGTACGAGGTTGTATTCATTTTTGTTTAATTTAGGGGGAAGCATAAAGTTAAGTAGAGATGTTATTTTTTAAAGTTTTTATTACAGTATGTCATAATTGCATGATTCCTTATTCTAACTTACAAAGAAAAGAACTAGGCACTCTTTTTCTTCACCTTTTGTAGCAGGAACTCAACAGAGCAAATGTAAATCTGACGAAATTAGAAAAAATGGATGTAAAGCCTCCCACTTAGAAGGATGTAGATAACCTTAAAATACTGAACACAAATTAAAAATGGCTGCACTTCCATCTAGAAAATAAAATCCTCATGCATACAACATGGCTAACCCTTAGAAACGTCATGCTAAGTGAAAGAAGCCAGACACAGACGGCCAGATGTTATGATTCCATTTACATGAAATGAACAAAACAGCCAAATACATAAAGTAGATTCATGGCTGCCAGAGGCTACATGAAGGGGAGCAGGGAGTGTCTACTAATGGAGGCAGGACTTCTCTGGGGAGTGGAAAAATGTTCTAAAATCAAATACTGTTGACAGATGTAAAATTCTGTGAACACATTAAAAATCAATGACCTGTACACATTCTAAAGGTAAAACATATGGTATGTGATTATCTCAGTAAAGCTACTACAGGAAGTTCCTGACTTACAAACATTCAAGTTGCAAACCTTCACTGGTGTGCTGTGTAAGACTCACTTTTGTCGGCTTACAAACAAATCTGACTTAGGAACAATCCTCCCAGAACAGAACTCATTTGTAAGTTGGGGACTCGCTTTATTAAGAAATTGTTTTTAAAGGGCTGTCTGTGGAGAGAAGGCTGTGCGGGGGAGGAAGGGGAGGACACCTGTTCTATCTCTCTGGAGCACCCCTGCACCTGTCCCAGATCAAAAGCCCTGCCTTGACTCTCGTATGTCTCTGATTTCTTCCCAGTCCCAATCAGACTGGAGCCTGAAAGGTCAGCAACTACCACAGCCCTCCTTCTCCACCCCCACCAGGAGCACCACACCACATCCTGGACCATGGCACCTCCCCTGCCAGCACGTCTTAGGATCCTTATCCCCACCAGGACGGAGCAAGGCCCTGCACCAGACATCTCCAGCCTGCAATCTACAGGGGCCAATCTTCACCCGGGTACTGGCCATGCCATGCACCCCACCCTCCAAAATACACCTGTGGTGCTGCAGGAGGCCAAACCCTTCTCACCAGGATGTGCCCATCTGGCTGGAATGACTCCTTCATCTCCTGGCTCAGGTCTCCCAGGCACCCCCCATCCACTGTGAACAGATCCCAGCAGCTGTGCCCTTCCTGACCTCTGTGCAGACTCCACCCCACCCCTGGTCTGAGCTGCTGCAGGGCTTGCGGCTTCCCTCCACATCTCAACATGCGCAGCCAGCTGCAAGGCATATTAGCTAAGCAAATGACTATGGAAGTGGGCTGGGTGGCTCCCAGGTTAAAGGCTAACACCTGTCTTCATTCCCTTCCCAGCACCCAAGTTCACCGCCCAACGTGAGCTTGAGACAGGTATTGAATGTGAAGGGTGAACATGGAAATAGGGGGCTTCCAGGCATGAGGGCAGTGTCCTTCAACGCCCAAAGGACCTAGGGCACAGCTATGGCCAGCATTGAGGACAGGCTGGTTGACAGCAAAGCTCTAGGTCCCGCAAAACTGACTGAATTCTCTCTGCCTGCACTCAGGAAGCACAAACCTCCAACTGAATCCTTCTCTGGCCCAACTCTTGCTGTTGTAAACCAAGAAACCACATCAACCAGGATGGCTAGGGACACCTGGACAACCATCCATGGGGAACACAATAGGCCCTGGGAAAGAGCAGAAGCCCCATCTCACCTGGACCTGGGCTGTTGGGAGCCCAGCTGCACTTCTCCCCTCACCATGCCACACAGGGTCCTGAGGATAGAGAGCTGGGAAACAAGAAAGAAGTCATGGAGGCAGCTACTTCTGCAAATCCCTACCCCACAAGCCCTCCCTCCTGGGTTGCTGAGGAACAGTCCTGGTCCTCTCCTTACAGAAAAAGAACCTACTTCCTCATTCTATAGACAAAGGTCAGGAACATACCTACCAGGTGAATCCCTTGCCCTGCACTATGAAGGCAATATCTATCTGTTCGTAGGCTTCTAGGGCCTAATCCCTGAATGGCCACACATTAACTCCCCTTCATCTAGTCATGGAGATAGTAGTATCACTATCACTTTCATCCCCCAGGGGAGTTTTTTGACCACTGCCTATTCCAACTCTGCACAGACGGATCTGGACCCCAAAACCCCTGCCCTAAAAATCCACCTGATCACCAGCTCTGGCAGATCACTGCAGGGAGAACACAGCAGCCCACATTGCAGGGACACGGGTTCTTGACTCACCCCAGGAGGCCCATGGATCAACTGCTGTCATCCCCCAGGACTGGTCCATAAGAGCACCTGCACAGAAGGATCAGGTTAGCACTGACACCAAACCTATTGATTGAAGGTGACAAAATGGAAAAGAAGACTGTCTCACTAATGGGTTATGACAAAGTTCCATAAACAGAGGCCAAGGGTATGTGAAAAATTCACCAGCAAATGCACAGGTGGACAAGTGTTAGGAAAGCTACTGACACCATGTTGTCAAAGGACAATAAAAGAGCCCTTTAAAATAGCGGAAAAGGTGTTTGGTAAAATGTAACAGCATCTAATTTTTATTAAAATGTATTAGCATGATACTCAATGTCCTTAATGATGAAAGCTCATTTAAAGATAGAGCACAACTAACATCCACTATCACTTAATTTTTACTTAAATTACAGATCAATACTATGTAAGTGAAAAACACTAGTAAAGGTAGAAAAATACACCACCAATAAAGGCAACACATTGTATGTGACTGCCTTCTAAGAAACCCCACCCATCATTGGAAAATCTCTTAGAGCTAATGATACTTTAAAGAAGCCATTTTTCAGGAGCCCAATATAAAATATACAAAAATTACAGTCTTTTATGGCAACAATTTTCCCTCTTAACGATCAATCATTGCTGTTTCTGCTTCCCAATCACTTCTAAGAGTATACTATGGCCAACACACCCTCCCTCATTCCCTAAAGCACTCCGCACCTCCCTCAGCCTAGGGAAGTCCTGGACAAAGAAGATTCCGACTTACCCCATGAGCTCCAGGGGTTGATGCCTGCCATCTTGAGGTCTGACCAACCAGGCTGCAGCCCAGAAGCACAGCAAGTGTCAACCTAAAGATCAAAGTGGAAAAGACAGAACTGGTCCTTTCTCCTATAAGATCCAAGAAGAGAACCCATCTACGGAAACAACAGAGACTCCCAGGAAGCTTTACACGAAAACATAATTTACATGTCAAAACATGCCAGAATTCTTGAAAAGAAATGAAGAGCAAAGTGAACAAAAAAGGGCACAATCCTGGGTGAGGGCGAAGACGTGTGCACCATCCACGGGCAACAGGGAGCCAATCAACTCAAACAGAAGCTACCAATGGGCCTGACAGAAACCACGTAACTACACCTGCCACGCTCATGCAATCGCGGTCCAGAACTGCGGTCAGGGAAGCGGGGAGCGACTGCTCCATGGAAGCAGGGGTTTTGGGGGGTTGTCGAAATTGTTCTGGCCTTAGACCCTGCCGACGGCTGCAACTAGACCATGAACTGCAGTGCGAAGTGGTTGCATGGTGGACGTGAGTGCATAAATATTATCTGAGAACACAGCACCTCTGAACTCCCAGCCGCCCGAGCAGGGGTCGAGCCCGGTACCTGTCGGTCCCCCGACGCAGCCTCCCCCGAGCTGCTCGGCCGCGGCACCGAGCACGGGGAGGGTACCGAGGCCAGC
>NW_004955584.1:716026-728840 GCF_000276665.1 Chinchilla lanigera
ACCGGAAGTCCCGCCCCTCCGCGGGGCGGGGCGGGTCGCCGGGGTCCAGGCTGCGGAGTGCGCGGCGCTGTGTGCATCGCGGGTCCAGGCGGGAACGGCTCTCCGCTCGGCCCCCGCGGTCCGTTTGGAAGGCCTGGGGACACGCAGCTCCGGAGCTCCAGTTTACCGGCAGACAGAGGTGCTGTTGCCGCAGGAGGTCGAACGGCGCCGGGCTCTGGAGCCTCCTTCTTCCAGTCGTGGTCGGGAGGCTGGTTGTCATCGTGCCGCCCTGCAGGGCGGGGAGCGAACTCCATCGTGCCCTCGCCCGTGGAGCCCGCCGCCGCGCCCGCGGGACTGCCCCGTGTCCCTCCAGAGGGCGCCGCTGTGCGGGAGCCTGGCGCTTCCCCGAGTCAGCGTTCCCCGGCGGCGGGGACGGGGCCGGCCCCTGCGGGTGCCCAGGGGAGCCCGCTGTGACCTCGCGAGCCGGTCTCTCTCCTGCTCGCCCCTTCGGGGGAGGCCGCTCTTCCCGGGCGCACGGCTTACTTTCCCAGTACTTATGAAGCGATCACCATGTGACCAGGAGTCCCAGGCAAGTCCGGCCTGGCCCCAGCACACGGAGGACGGGACACAGGACTTGCTCATCGCTGAGACAGTGCCCGACACCCACAGGATAGAGGAGAGGTTTGTTTTCGCTCTCAATTTGTAGAGATTTCAGTTCACACTCCGCCAGCTCCATGCCGGGGCAGCAAGGCAGCGGGAAGCGGTGAGATCACGGGAGGAGAAAGCGAGAGAAACCCTTCCAGGCCGGTCCCCCGGTGCCCCACCTCCAGCCAGGCTCCACCTCCCAGCATCACCTTTAGCTTGAAGCTATTCAGTGGACTGAGCATCACACCTCCATGATCCAGTCGTCTCCCCAAAGTCCCGTCTATAAGCACAACAGGCTTTGGAGGGGCACTTAGATATAAACAATAGCAACATGAGAGGGAAGAAATGCAGAAACAGTGGCTGGGGTGGGAGGAGCACCTGCCTTTGTGCCTGCCCATCTGAGAAGGAAGACCAGGAAGGGGAAAGGTGGCTCAGAAAGCACACTGGGGAAGACAGGATACCTGGGTGACCGTGGGAACAGGTGGGAAAGGCTGTTCAGGCAGAGGAGATACTGATTTAAAGGTAGGTCCCAGGAGGCTTTGCCTCCAGGACTGCAGTGCAGCGCATAGTCTCAGAACAAGGCAGGGCACAGAGGCAGTCTCCCAGCACAGAGCTGTTCACCTGGAGCCTGGATGGGGAGGATAGGCTGCAGTGTGTGAGGTGCTGCTCCCTCTGCCGGGGTCCCCTCAGTCACCTCCCTGTGCGAGGAGGCATTACGGGCTGTGTCGGTGCTGGCATTGAGGCTTCTGAGTGGAAAGGAACCGCTGAAGTTGCACAACTCGTTTCTCCCAGATTGGGCTTCCTCCATGAAATGCCGCCGTGGTCCCCCATGCCATGTGAAGGGCTCCACTACCTCCATCTCCTCAGAGTCAGACGATGAGAGCGAAAGATAAAGGCAGGAGTTTATGAACTGGGCTGTAGAGTAATGAATGAATAGTGCAACAATCAGCACCCCTTCTCCCGGAGGAAACCAGTCTCCTGAGTGTGGTGTCACGCCTGAAACTTTACAACGTATGTTTTCTGGAGCGACACTTAGCCTTACCTGCATTTATGTAAATGCTATGGGTACCTTAAGATCTTATCTGCAAATCCTATTTTTTGCTCCCAGTATTCATCATTGTGAGATTTATCCTTGATACGTGAAGCTCTTTTTGATCTAACTTCACTGCTGTGTACTTTCCCACTACATGGCTGTAGGATGGTTTGTCTTGTCTGCTTTGATGGCCTTGGATGTTCATTCAGTAAATATTACCCAATCACCTAATCTGCAAGTTATTGTTGTAGGCTCTGGGGCATGACACAGTGAATAAAAATTGGAATACCACTGCCATCGTGGAGCTTACATTGCAGAGGTGAGAACACAGTGGAAAAATAAGCAGAATACAGAAAATGGTAGATGGAGGTTGATGTCGATGGAGAACAGCCAAGCCGGGAAAGGGGCTGGAGCAGTGGCTGTGATTTTTAAGTGTGGGAATCAGGGAAGACCTCACTGAGAAGGTGATCTCTGAGCAAAGACCCCCAAGGTAGGGAGGAAACCAGCCATGCAGATACCTGGATGAACACTGCAGGACAAAGGCCCTGAGAAAGATGTGGTTGGAGCAGAGGCCGAGGGAGAGAACAAAAGGAGCTTGGTGAGGCAGGGCCTAGTGGAAGGACTCAGCAGAGAAGGAACAGACTCTGCCATTGTTTTAAAACAAGCACCCGCTGCTGAGGGGAGAACAGATTATGGACCATCTCAATTTTTGCTACTACAAATGATGTTCCTATGAGTCTACAGGTCTCCTATGGACATGCAGATTCCATAGGAGTCCTGGAAAACCCTCAGAGAGGGACTGATGGGTCAAGTGTAAATACATGATGAATATATGTCTAGTACCTGTAGAAATGTTGCCCTGTTTCCAAATGGGTCACACCTTTTTACATTCCCGCTAGTGTAGGGGTTCCACTTGCTTCATGTCTTCACCAGTGCTTAGTGCTGTGAGATTTCTGTTTCTGCCAAATGCATGAGGCTATTTTCACTGTAATACACATACACTTCTCTTAACTAGACTCAGTGTCTTTTCCTCTGTTTTGTGTTTCACTTTTTTTCTTTCCCTGGAAAAAAATTTTCATATCATCCTTTACACATTTTCTATTTGGTTGTTTATCTTTCTCTTACTAGTTTATAAAAGTAACATATAAAATTAACATTGCTCTTTTAATGGTTGTACATCCTTTCCTAGTTGATTTGCTGCTCATCTCATCAGTACCATCTTTTGACAAATAGGATTATATTTTTTAATGCTTTTTCTTTCATACCTTGTTTCCTTAATCATGTAATTGTGATATAATTGACATATAATCAGCAGTGTAAACTGCAAAGTTTCATAAGTTTTGACATTTAAACATGTAAAAACATCACCAAAACCAAGAAAATGCACATATCAGTCACCCCTGTTTCTTTCTGAAGTCCTTCCTTCCTGTCAGCACACTGCTCCTTGACCCCACTAAAGGACAACCAGTCTGCTCTCTATATAGGTTAGTTTGATTTTTCTATACATACTTTTATATAAGTAAAATACACTACTATGTTCTGTTTTGTTTGGCTTTTGCTCAGGATAATTAAGAGATTTACCCATGTTTTTTAGTGTATCAATAGGACATTCTTTTTATTGCTGAGAAATATTCCTTTTTACAGATTGTGTCATCTACTTCTCTGTTGATGACATTTGGGCTTAGGGAATGTTACAAATAAAACCACTATGAATGTTCCAATTCAAGTCTTTGAATGAACAGATATTTCCTTAACTTTTAGATAAATACCTGTGAGTAAAATAGGCAAAAGCATATGGTAGGGAAAATTTCAGCATTTTTAAGAAACTGCCAAATTGTCTTCCAAACTTGATGAATCATTTTACTCCCCCTGCCAACCAATGTATACATGATTGTAATTCCTCCACAGCCTTGTCAGCACTCAGTATAGTTGGTCTTTTATTTTCCCATTCTAATAGGTGTGTATTGGTATCTCACCATGATTTTAATTTGCACTTCTCTAGTTCTAATGCTGTTAAACAACTTTTCCTGTGCTTATTTTCATTTGCCTATCTTATTTGGTGAAATGTCTATTCAAATTTTTGCCCATTTTTATATATTTTTTTAATCATCTCTATCAGGTGATTTTGCTTTGCAAATATTTTCTCCCAGTGCATGCTTCTTTTCATTATCTTAAGCGTATCTATTGAAGTTTTTAATTGGGATGAAGTACAATACATTTTTTCTCTTATGGACTGTATTTCTGGTGACATATCTCAGGAATCTTTGCTTAACCCAAGCTCACAAACATTGTCCTGCTTTTACTAATTTTTCTAATTGTAGATTATGTAGTTAGATCTATTTAAGTGAAAATTTTATATGATATAAGAATTAAAGTTTAGATAGATGATTAATAGATTACTATTTCTTTCCGTACCCTTTGTTGAAAAGGTTGTCTTTTATCCACTACACTGTGTTACCTTGTGTAACTGTCAAGTCATCAGTTGTCCAGACATGCATGGTTTTATTTGTGGAATGTATGATCAGTTCTATTGTTGTATTTGTCTATCTTTACATAAGTACCATACTATATTGATTACTGTAGTTTTATAATAATTCCCAAAATCGAGTAGTGTTAACTTTCCAACTTTGTTCTTCTAAGTTGGTTATTCTTGGCCCTTTGTATTTTCATGATTACATCTGTACAAATCCAGGCCTGCTGGGTTTTGATTATGATTTCAGTGAATCCATAGCTCAGTTTGAGACTATTTGGCCACTGTATGATAGTCTTTCAACATATGAACATTTTACTTAGAAGTTGTAAATTCTAGCATGCACTGAAAATCAAAGAATGGAAAACAATCTTCCATGCAACAGGAACCAAGGAAAAAGCAGGAGTAGCTATTCCTTTTGCAGACAATGTCAACTTCAAACCAAGGATGATCAAAAGGGATAAAGAAGGTCATTACATACTTGTTAGGGGGAAACTTCAAGAGGAAGAGGTGACAATCATAAATATATATTCACAAAATGCAACATCACCCAACTATATAAGATAATTATTAATAGACCTGAAAAATCAAATAAGCAAGAACACAATTTTAGTGGGAGGTTTCAATACTCCATTGTCACAAAGAGATACATCAACTAGACAAAAAATCAGCAAAGAAATCATGTAACTGAACAAATGGACTTAGTAGACGTTTACAGAGTGTTCCATCCCACAATATCAGAATGCACATTCTTTTCAGCTGCACATGGGACATTCTCTAAAACAGGCCACATACTAGCCCATAGAACATGCTTAATTAAATTAAAAGGAATTGAAATTATCCCATGCATATTATCTGACCATAGCACAATGAAACTGGAAATTAATGACAAAAGGAACCACAAAAATGCCATAGCCACATGGAAATTAAATAACGGCCTACTGAATAACCAATGGGTCACAGAAGAAATTAAACAATATCTACAAACAAGCAAAAACATAAATACAACTTACCAGAATCTGTGGGATGCAATGAAAGCAGTCCTCAGAAGGAAATTCATAGCAGTGAACTCACACATCAGGAAAACAGAACAAGAACAAATAAATAGCCTGATGCTGCACCTCAAGCTTTTAGAAAAAGAACAAGTCAAGCCCAAAGCCCAAAGGGAAGAAATTTAAAAGTTCAGGGCAGAAATTAATGCAATTGAGACTAAGAAAATAATACAAAGAATTAATGAATCAAAGAGTTGGTTCTCTGAAAGAGTAAATAAAATTGCTAAACCTCTAGCCAATCTTATCAAAAAAAAGGAAAGAAAACGCTCAAATTCATTCAATAAGGAATGAAAAGGGTGAAATCACTACGGATCCTGTAGAAACTCAGAAGATCCTCAAAACCTACTTTGAAACTTTTTACTCCCATAGGATAGAAAACACAGATGAAATGAACAGATTCCTAGATACTTATGAATTACCAAAGTTGAATCAAGAAGTTATAAATATTCTGACTAACCCAATATCAATTAATGAAAATGTTTAAAAACCTACCAACAAAGAAAAGCCCAGGTCCTCATGGATTCACAGCTAAATTCTACAAGAAATTCAGAGAAGATTTAATGCCAACACTCCTAAACTCTCCAATGAAATTGAAAAGGAAGGAATTCTCCTTAACTCTTTTCTGGAGGCAAAACCAGAGGAAGACCCAAACAAAAAAAGAGAACTACAGGCCAATCTCCCTAATGAACATAGATGCAAAGATACACAATAAAATACTAGCAAACAGAATTCAGCAAATCATCAAGAAGATTATACACCATTGTAGGAGATGGCAAATCTTAGCATATCATTTAAGATAAAATAGTTTTTAGTAAAGGCCTAAAATGTGTCTTGGGAAACATCCCAGGGAAGTTATAAAAGCTAACTGCAGTCAACTTTGCCCAGGAATGTTTCCCCAAGATAAGGAACAC
The DNA here is from genome assembly GCF_000276665.1 of Chinchilla lanigera. Taxonomy (NCBI): domain Eukaryota; kingdom Metazoa; phylum Chordata; class Mammalia; order Rodentia; family Chinchillidae; genus Chinchilla; species Chinchilla lanigera. Next base: position 722,117 of record NW_004955584.1, read on the forward strand.
CCAGGCCTAGATAACCATCTGTGACCCTACCTGGGTTGTTTCATCCCTCCCTAGCACTAGTTAGATATTGTGATCATTAAGGAATGTAAGGTTGTAAAAAAGGGGAACAAACAGAACATAATGGGAGAAACATCCATCATGGTTAGACATGTAGCCCGGTCCCACAGAATAAGAGGAAAACCATATGGCCACCTGAGTCAGCTGACTGTAACCATGGAAACCAAAAATGTGTTTAAGAGTTGGAACAAAGGCTAGTGGGTGCCAACGTTTCCCAACTTGTTCATTGGCAGACGCACAGTAGCCAGCCTAAATTCAATAAACTCTGTTTGCCCTAAATAGAGTTCTTTGGTCTTCCATGGAGTTCAGCCCATTTGCTGCTGCACCATGACCAAGTGCGATTCATCCCAGGAATGCAGGGATGGTTCAATATATGCAAATCAATAAATGTAATACATCATATCAACAGAGCCAAAGAATAAAACCACATGATCATCTCAATAGATGCAGAGATAGCTTTTGAGAAACGCCAACACTCATTCATAATAAAAACCATACAGAAAATAGAAATAGATGGTGTTTACCTTAATCTGATCAAAGCCATCTCTGACAAACCAACAGCCACTAAATAGACAAAAACTGAAAACTTTCACTTTAAAATCAGGAACAAGACAAGGATGTCCACTGTCACCACTCCTATTCAATATAGTTCTGGAAACATTAGCCAGAGTGATTAGACAACAGTGAGAAATACAAGGAATAAGGATAGGAAAGGAAGGAGTGAAATTATCATTATTCTCAGATGACATGATACTCTACATGGAAGACACCAGAACTCTAGCAACAGACTCCTAGAATTAATCAACAAATTCAGTAGCATAGCTGGGAAACATCCCAGGGAATTAATCAACTCCTAGAATTGAATACAAAGTCAACATTCAAAAATCAATAGCACTTATTTTGGATTACATAGTTTTTCTAAAATAGGTACTCTGACCTATAAATTTCTCTCTTCAAACTGGTTTTATTGTGTTCCAGAAGTTCTGGTATGTTCTACTTACATTACCTTTTTGTTCCAGGAATTAAAATTTTTCCCCTGATTTCTTCTCCTGAGACCTATTGCTTATTCAAAAATGTAATATTTGGTCTCCATGTGTTTTTTCTTTTGAGTTGTATCTTTTGATCTTGATTTCTAGTTGCACCCATTATGATCTGATGGGATGCAAAGATTACTTCAATTCTTTTGTGTGGGGAGCAGCTGAAGCTGGAGATCAATCATACCCAAGGTAAGCCATGTGAACAAGCTGTTCCAGCTCGAAGAACAAGGACAGCCCAAGGTAATCAAAGCAAACAGGTTACTAGGCAGAAGGGTGTCACGTGACATCAGATTGCCAAGTGTATAAACAAACATGCTGCAGTTATTCAGCAGTTCCTTTCTCCCATCCAGAGAGATTGCTCCACCTGATCTCAGCTTTCTGTTTCCTGACTCTTGACTATATTTCTCCTTCCTCTACCATCCTGCACCTCTGAGAATTTTGAAAGCTGTGCTGGATAGAGCATATTGGCTCCTGAACAGGGACTCGGGGTACAAAGAAATAACAGGTGAGAGGACACCTCTGAGAGTGCACTTACAAACAAAACCAGGCTCAAGAGAAGCCTAGGGGGAGAGGTGTATTGATGATTTCATCAGGTGTAAAACATAGGACAGACAGGCTTACTAGGGCAACAGTTGTACATAGAAATGTGTTGGGAGCTGCTGAAGCTGGAAAATAATTACACATGCAGGATGAAGCCAGCCTGAGAACACAAAGCACATAAACAAGCAGTTGTAACTTGTTAACTGATTGCTGGGCAGTGAGGCGGAAATTAACCAACTTCTAGAGGTTATAAATAAGCACCCCTACTGTTTAAGTCAGTCCTCTTGCTCATCAGGCAAGAGGTAACTCCACTGACTCTGACTGTCTCTTGTCTTTATTTTCTAAATCCTCTCACTATTTTCTCCCAGGGACCACTGAGAGACCACCGAGTCCCACAGAAATGCTTGCTGTATTATTGATTCCTGTATTTATTTTGTTGTTGTGGACCAGGATTGGGGAGTGTCTCAATGATTGTACACTTGCTGAGATGACCACAGAGGATTTGGCTCAGGGCACTATTTTAAAGCTAACTTCTGACAGAGTGTATAGAGATAACTGAACTGAAAGCTTCATGAAAGAAAGGGACATAAAAGTTACCAGTATTCTTAAGAGAGAATAAAATACAAGTATATGTTATTTACACTGATATGGCAAGCAAGTTTAACAAGAAAGGCAATCAGAAGAAAATTAAAAAGGCAGGAACAAACAAAGCTTTAATAGCCAGATGTCAAACCATCTCTAACCAGGAGCCAGAGAATATGTCCATGCCACTCTGTGTCTCACTTTTGGTTTAAGTACATTTTAGGTTTTCATACTAACCATTACTTCAGTTTTGGAATCTCACAAGAATGTCACATAATTATCACAAAGTTTACCTTTCTCAGAAGGTAGGACAGCCAAATTCCAAATTATCATTGCAGTTTAACCTTTAGCTTACTTCCCAATCTGTCCTGTTTGTTCTGTTCCCATTTTGTGACTTTGCTTTGCTTTTAATCAAGTTGATAATTAACCAAGGGGACTAGGGTGTGGGAGGTGTCAGCTACAGTTTAAGTTAACTTTAAGTGACTTCTCTTACTATGAAGTTAAAACCAGAAAAAAACGGAGTTTCTCTTGCCCTACCATTCCCCACTCGAGGACTTATTTTCCTTTTCCAGAACATATATTGTCCTTCACACATTTGGGAATCTGGTCTCCACTCTATAATTGGTGCTATCCTTTAGAACCATCATTTGAGCTCGGTTCACACTGCTTTGGATCTGATTTTTGAGCCAATTAATTATGCACGGCCCAAAGGTAAGGACCACTACAATAACCACCAGGGGCCCTCTGATCCCAGCAATTAGTGAGGTTAATCCCAGGCCCCAGTTGAAGAGTCCTTCATACCTCCCTCAGTGGCTATATTATGCCTTTTTCCTCTCTTTGGCTTCTCTATCCAACCAGTCAAGTGTTTCTATGATGACTCCTGAGCTGTTTGCATGAAAGCAGCATTCTTCCCTCAGTGCAGTGCATAGCCCTCCGTGTTCCATACAGTAAATTGAGTCCTCTCCTGTTTTGTAACACCACTGCTGCTAGGGAATTTACTTGGTCATGTAACTGTCTGACCACGTTTTGAAGTCCTTCCACATTTGCTCTACGCTGCTAGTCAATCTAGTAAGCCATTATAGGCCTGTTTCAGAATGAGCTATTGCTCATCCCCAGTAAAGTTGCTATGTTTATCCCTTCCAGCACTGGCAAGACCAATGCATTCTGCTTTGACCTGGTCTGTTGACCTGGGAACTAATGCCAGGTCTCTGAGCCCATCTGTATGGCTGTCAGCCTGGGGAGAAGCATTAGTAATAGGCAAGGGCCATGTTGTGTAAACTTTTGTCTATAGTCAATACATTTAAATAATCTATTAGTGCAAAATAACCAAGATCCTTATAGAGCTCTATAAGTCCACTTTGTGGCATAGTCTGGTTACAAGTAACCTGGTTATATCCCTCACCCACACCAAACCCTTTGCCATAAACAGTCTCCAGCAGGAAAAGGGGAAGTGATTTTTCTTCCTCTGGGGTGCAAATTATCTGAGTAGGAGTAATCTTAGTTAAGGAAGCTATTGCTTCATAGAAGGTGGACTTGGTCTTATATATATCCAACAGCTCTCAGCTAAAGTGGAGTTAGATTCATTTATGAGATGATGGGTTTGCTTAAGCAACTGATAAATACCCAATTGGGTGCTCACCTTTTCTATATCTATTTGAACAGCTTCTGGGGCTGAGAGACTACCTTTTGGAATGCCCCACAAAACTTTTAGGTTAAGATTTCTGGAGCAGTGTAGCTCATGGGAAAAGGGAAAACTGACTTTTTTTGGAGGGGTATCTCTGTTCATATTATTTGGATGAGAATCCCTGGGTCTTTCCATGGAACTAATTTTTACACATGCATGTGGACCCCCCCCCCGCCAAGTGAGTCCCATTGCCCAGATGGGATCCTTAATATTCTTTAGAAGTATCCTGACTTGTAAACAGAGCCCAGCCGAATAGCCTGTACTGCAGTTAGCCCTCTTTTCTCTATATACCTGGATGTATTTATCATCCTGGACCCACCAATGAGTTAGGGGATTTGGATCATTAGTACTAGCATGGACTGATAATCTAGGACTAACTTGGACTGTATGTCCATCATATTGCCATGGCCATAACTGTACGGTTTTGCAATCCCAGTGGAGACAGTACACATCCCTTCCCCTTCTACATCTTCCTCCCTCTGTCTTTGGGCACATGTAGAGGCCCCAAGTCATTAAGTCTATGTCCTCATGGTCCCTGTTAATTGGCTTTTTCTGGACCTTCTGTGCAGGGAAAGGGTGAGTCTCAGGATTGGCTTCGTTTTGCCACCAGTAGTTCCAAAATTTACATATGAGGATTATGAATGCAACACCTTGCTGGTCACACAGGGGATGAAGTGTGGCCAGCTCATCTCACCAAAGATGAATAGAGTACACTCAGGAGCACATAATGGTGTAATCACAAAGATTCTCCTCCCATCCGTCAATAGTCCTTATCTGTGACCTTGCTCCCATCAGAGTTGCCCATAGCAGGAATACAGGGACCAGGACAGTCAGGTGGGTCATTGTTGGATTGGGTTGCAGCTGATTTTCCTTACAGTCTTTGAGAGTGACATGGCAAGTGACATTCTGGTGGGGGCGAGGAAGATGCCACCTCAGAAGACAGCAATGGGGCTGGCAAAGTCAATCCCTCAGGAAATTTAGGTATCCACTTCTTGGCTTGAGAGTGGTGAATCCACAGAGCACAACCTGCAAGTTTCGAAGTGGGCGTGGCTAGGATGACATCACAAGGCCCCGCCCACTTTGGATGAAGTGGTTCCTCCTTCCAAGTTTTGATTAACATTTTGTCTCCCAGCTCGAAGGAGTGAACAGGAGACTGAACCAGGATCAGGTGTCACTGCAGCACCACCTGCTGGAGCTCTTTTAAAGTCTTTTGTAGGTCTTTTGTCTGTTGGTGCAAACCCAGAGCATCTATCTCCTATAGTCCCTCCAAGACAGGCAAAAGCAGGGGAGGACTCCCAAACATGATCTCAAATGGAATGAGCCCATCCCAGTACAGGGTACCCTGGAACCTAAGCAAGGCCATGGGAAGCATAATCACCCAGTTTGCCCCCAGTCTCTTGGTACACCTTGGCTAGGGTAGATTTCAAAGTGATTCTGTCTCTCTACTTGGACAGAACTCTGAGGCTGGTAGGTAGTGTGTAGCTTCCATTTTAACCCTATGGCTGTGAAAAGGCTCTGAACCACTCTACTCATGAAAGCAGGCCAATTATCTGAACCCACCGTCATGGGTGTATGCACACAAACTGTGCATCTGCATGTCACAGATATGCACAGAGTCCAGAGTCTAGAGATAAAAAAGCAACAGTCAAGCAACTCAGACATGGCTGTCTTTCCCAGGTGAGTATGGCTATGCAACTCCTGGGTCACAAAATGTCCTACAGCCTCAGGAAGGAACACCTTTCCACCTGACAAAACTTGCCATTCATTTTGTTCTATACCTCCTTCTGCAGTGGCCCACTTAAATTCTGCTTCTGAATATTTGGGTGGCTTGAGGAGCAGGGCCACTAGAGCCTAAGCCACAGGGTGTGAGTCTCCAACAGCAGCTTGTTTGGCTGCTAAGTCAGCTGCTCAGTTTCCTTGGACCCCTAAGGAGTTTCCTTTCTGATGGCCCAGAAAATGAATCACAGCTAACTTGGCAGGCAGCAACACAGTCTGTAGCAAGTTCAATATCTCTTGAGAGTTCTTAACGTCTTTTCCCCCCATACTCAGGAGGCCCCTTTCCCAGTAGATGACACCATTTACATGCAAAGTGACAAAAGTATATCAGGAGTTGGTGTAAATATTCACTCTTCTATCCTCCCCTATCTCCAAAGTCTAAGTTAGAGACATTAGTTCACCTTTTCTTGCTAATGTTTCAGGAGGCAAAGACTCAGACCAGATAATTTGTTCAAGAGTGACAGCTGCATCTCCCACCTTCCAAACCCCATCTATTACTATTGTGCTGCCATCCAAGAACAGGGTACAACAATAATTAAAGAATTGTTCAACATATCTGAAGAAGACATAGATTAAAAAATAGAAGAGCATAAAAAATTATGGAAACCTTGTATGAACAATATAGGTAAAAACTACAATGCATGAAACAGATTCAAAGAGATATCCAGGAAATTAAAAATTCCACTGAAAGCTAGCAAAACCAGTTGAATAAAGCTGAAGATAGACTTTCAGACCTTGAAGACAACATTACAGCTAATGATCATGAAAGGAAAGATCTCTTAAAAATAACAAAGATGCAGGAAATAACAATTCAACAGTTGCAACATGAGGCAAAGAAAAACAATGTAAGACTAATAGGTATCAATGAAACAGCAGGAGTCAACACAAATGATGTAAAAAGCCTATTTGTAGAAGTAATAGCAGAAACTTTCCCAAGCATGGAAAAATATCTGACACACAGATAAGCGAGGGATATAGAACTCCACTTAGCCATAACAAAAAAAACTCCATCCAGACATATAATAATCAAGATCCCAGAAATTCAGCA
>NW_004955584.1:730091-745859 GCF_000276665.1 Chinchilla lanigera
AAAACCAAAAAAAAAAAAAAAAAAAACCTAAAATAGACTGCATACTAGCCCAGAGAACATGCTTAAGTAAATGCAAAGGAATGGAAATTATACCACGCATATTATCTGATCATGGTGCAATGAAATTGGAAATTAATGACAAAATGAACCACAAAACCTCCAGAAACAAATGGAAATTAAATAACAGCCTCCAGAACAAACAATGGGTCACAGATGAAATTAAAGAAGAAATAAAATGATATCTACAATCCAATGAAAATGTAAGTACAACCTTCCAGAATCTGTGGGATGCAATGAAAGCAGTCCTCAGAGAGAAATTTATAGTGATGAACTAACACATCAGAAAAACAGAATGAGAACAAATAAATAGGATAATGCTGCACCTCAAACTTCTAGAAAAAGAAGAGCAAGCTAAATCCAAAGCCCAAAGAAGGGAGAAAACTATAAAGATCAGGGCGCAGATTAATACAACTGAGATGAAGAAAACAGTGCAAAGAATTAATGAATCAAGGAGTTGGTTCTTTGAAAGAATAAATAAAATTGATAAACTCCTAGCCAACCTTATCAAAAAAAAGAAAGAAAACATTCAAATTCATGCAATAAAGAATGCAATGGGTAAAATCACAACAGATCATGTAGAAATTCAGAACATTATCAATATCTACTTCAAAACTCTTTAGTCTCATTGGATAGAAAACACAGAAAAAATGGACAGATTCCTAGATATCTATGAATTACCAAAGCTAAATCAAGAAGATATGAAAATTCTGAATAAAGCAATATCAATTAATAAAATCAAAAATGTGATTAAAAACTTAAAAAGAAAAGCCAGGTCCTGATGGATTCATAGCTGAATTCTACAAGAAATTTAGAGAACATTTAATGCCAATAACCCTCAAACTCTTCAATGAAATTGAAAGGGAAGCAATTCTCCCTAATTCATTTCTGGAGGCAAGTATTATACTGATACCCAAACTAGAGAAAGACCCAACCAAAAGACAGAACTACAGGCCAATCTCCCTAATGAACAGATATGCACAAATACTCAGTAAAATACTAGGAAACAGCAAGCTGCAAATCATCAAGAAAATTATACACCATGACCAAGTGGGATTCATCCCAGGAATGCAGGGATGGTTCAATATATGCAAATCAATAAATGTAATACATCATATCAACAGAGCCAAAGAATAAAACCACATGATCATCTCAATAGATGCAAAAAAAGTTTTTGACAAAGTCCAACACTCATTCTTGATAAAAAACCATACAGAAAATAGGAACACATGGTGTTTATCTCAATCTGATGAAAGCTGTCTCTGATAAACCAACAGCCAACATCATACTAAATGGACAAAAAATGAAAGCTTTCACTTTAAAATCAGGAATAAGACAAGGATATCCATTGTCACCAATCCTATTCAACATAGTACTGGAAACATTAGCCAGAGCAATTAGACAACAGAGAGAAATAAAAAGAATAAGGATAGGAAAGGAAGAAGTGAAATTATCATTATTCTCAGATGACATGATACTCTACATGGAGGACCCAAAAACTCCAGCAACTGACTCCTCGAATTAATCAACAAATTCAGTAGCATAGCTGGATACAAAGTCAACACTCAAAAATCAATAGCATTCCTATACACAAACAACAAACGCACTGAGAGAGAAACTAAGGAAGCCATACCTTTCACCATAGCATCCAAAAAATTGAAATACTTAGGCATCAATCTAAAAAAAGAAGTAAAAGATCTACACAGTGAAAATTACAATACTCTAAGAAAAAGTGATCAAAGAGGATTTCACAAAATGGAAAGATATTCCTTGCTCATGCATAGGAAGAACCAACATTGTGAAAATGGCCATACTCCCAAAGTTGTTATACAGATCCAATGCAAAATACCATTAATATACCTCACAGATCTAGAGAAAATATTCTTAGAATTCATCTGGAACCAGAAGAGACTCAGAATTAATAGCAAAAGCAATCCTGGGCAACAAAGGCATAGCAGGAGGCATCACAATCCCTGACTTGAAATTATACCACAAAGCTACTGTGATAAAATCAGCATGGTATTGCCATAAAAATAGACCTGACAGTCAAGGGAACACACTGGACGATGCAGCCATAGCCCCAAACACACTCAGCCACCTTATCTTTGACAAAGGGGCCAAACATGTTCACTGGAAGAAAGATAGCCTCTTTAATAAATGGTGCTGGAAAAACTGGCTCTCCACATGCTAAAGACTAAAACCAGACCCATGTCTATCACCATGCACCAAACTAAAGTCAAAATGAATTAAAGATCTAAATATTAAAACAGAAGTACTAAGTCTACTGGAATAAAAAGTAGGTAAAAATCTTGAAGGCAGATGGGTAAACAGAGAGCTCGTGAATATAAACGAAACTGAACAGGAAATACTTCACAGAATCAACAGCTGGGATCTCATCTTATTGCAAACTTTTTGCACATCAAAAGAAATCACCAATGGAGTAAAAAGAAAACTCAGAGTTGGGAAAAAAGTTTAGTCAATTATCCCTTGGACAAAGGACTTCTATCTAGAACATATAAAGAATTTTTTTAAAAATCAAGCCCCCCAAATTCAAAGACCCAATCCAAAAATGGGCATCTGAGATGAATATCCACTTCTCAAATAAAGAAATACAGATGACAAATAAATACATGAAAAAATGTTCAACATCATTAGTCACTTGAGAAATGCAAATTAAAACAATACTAAGATTCCATCTCACCCCAGAAAGAATGGCTATCATCAAGAAATCAACCAATAACAAATGCTGGAGGGAATGTGGGGGAAAAGGAACCTTTCTCCACTCTTGGTGGGAGACTAGACTGGTGCAACCACTGTGGAAATCAGTTTGGAGATTCCTCAGTAAACTAGAATTAGAGGTCCCATTCTATCAGATTAAATAACCCTTAGTTGGGCTGGGGATTTAGCTCAGCGGCAAAAGCGCCTGCCTGGCAAGCGCAAGGTCGTGAGTTCGGTTCCCGGTACCAGAGAAAAAACCAAAAAAAAAAAAAAAAAAAAAAAAAAAAAAAAAAAAAAAACAAAATAAATAACCCTTAGTTATTGTGAGCTGATCAGGCCTGCAATCTCCCAAATGAGTGGACGGTGAAGGCTTAAATAAATGAGACAATGAATTCCCGGTTCCAAAAACAAAAAAAGAATTAAACATAAGGTTTTACAACAACCATTATTAATTCCCTGTCACCTTGTCTGTAATTCAGTATGGCTTGTACTATTCTTGTGCTACTTTGTAAATTGGTGTCTGTTTCTTAATATGTTTTCATTCTTTTACTTCTAAAATACGAAATAAAATGTAAGAACCTGAAAGAATAAATAAATCTGAAAGGTACAATAGATATCATGGAAGGGAAAGAAACTGCTAAAAAGGAAAGAACTGGGATGAGGGAAAGGAGAAAAGAAAGAAAGAAGGATATATATACATATGCACACACACACACACACAAAATAGCTAAGATCATTGTACTACTAATTTCTATTGCTTTATTGAAAGGAACAGTTAATGTTTGTTTGGTCAATCCTACAAGCCTATATTTGTTTATTCGAGGAAGCAATTTGAAGATAACAATATGTAATACAACAATCATTGTTAATTTCCAATTACCTTGTTTGAAATTCTGTATCATTTTTATTGGTTTTGTGTTGTTTTATGTCTTTGTGTTTGTTTGTTTTTGTTCTTTTCTCTTTAAAATAAATTTTATTTTTGTTTTTTTTCCAGTACCAGGAATCAAACTCATGACTTTGCACTTGCCAGGTAGCCGCTGTGCCGCTGAGCTAAATCCCCAGACCCTACAATAAAATTTTTAAAATGTAACGTCATTCTCTTCTGGATGTTCAACAGCTCAGGTTTGGAGACCAAAAACTAGAAATACAGATGGGCTAGAAGACAACCAATATTTTGGCCCTAGCCCTCTGAGGTCAATGAGGATCCCAGAAATGAGGAAACCATTTTGGTCACACCCTAAAACTCTGGTGAGTTATACAAACACCTGACCAAGAAGACTGTTGGACCACAGAGGAAAATCTATGATATATAGTGTGCCTGAGGAGAGTCACCAGGAGAGAAAATTCTCCCAACCTTTCATAGAAAGCAACTTGGTCAAGCAATGGCTGTGACTCATCCAGACATCTAACAATAACAGAAGAAATAACAGGTGCTGTGCATGGTTCCAAGGTAAACCCTGAGGGAATTTAACTGACCATAATAGATAGCAAAAAATAATTTTAATTAATACATGTCTCAGTTTAACTTGGTCTTAAACATGCACCAGAGAAGTGTAAGAGATATAAAACAATGCCATAGAAATATGCTAGCTACAAAGGAAATTCAAATTGCTAACACCTTCTGACAATTTCCAGCTACACTGGTAACTGACTACTATTAAGGATTAATGGGCTGTATACGGTTAAATTGCTGAATGCAAGGACCTGAAATTCTTGGACTCAGAATCTTTCGCCTAAATGATTAAGCACACTTACAATGGAAATGGTCCAAGAATGACAGAGTCTTCTACAGAGTCCTGCAGGCACAGCTCATCTTCAACTCTCCACCTATCAGCAGTGTCAGAGGGCTCTAGAGTTGCTTTCTCCTGCAAGCGAGAATACCTGGTCTCTTGGCTAGAGGAACCTTCTCTGTGACCTTCCTGGCACAGGGCCGGGAAGATGCCTTCAATGAGACCAACTTCCTCACTTAGCATGCTGCTGTTCTGCAGCATCTGGACAGCCATCCTGCCCCTGTGCACTGCATGGGGCAAGGTCACAGTAGCTGTGGAAGTCTTCTCCATCCTGGCCTCCACTGCAGGACTGCTGGGTGGCATCTTCCTCCCCAGGTGCTACTCATCCTGCTGAAACCTGAGCAGAACACCCCTGTCCAGGCAGAGGATAGGTCACCATGCTCAGTGTGCTCCAGTTTCTCCCAGAAACATGTGTACCCCCAGGTTCCGAGCACAGCACCCTTGAGCCAGTCCATGGACACAGCAGCAGGGGCCCAGGACTAAGCTCATGGTTTTTGTTTGGACTAAAAACTGAGAAGTGAGTGAGGCTTCTAGAGCAAGATCCTGAGGATGGTGGACCACAGGAGTGGACGCCTGTGCTCTCTGGCTGCTCTCTTTGTGTTGATGAGCATTTACACATGCCGAAACATTAGAGAAAAGAGGTACTAGTAACCATGGTAATAATGGTGACTTCAAGGCAAAAGTGGGTGAGGGTGTGGAAAACTAAAACCTTCCTGTACTCCCGTGGGGTAGATAATGGACAGGCCATTTCTCAGAAGATTAAACACAGCTCTAACATGTGACCAGCAGTTCTATTCTTAGGTACTCAAGAGAAGTATGTATCCAATAACACATGTGAATGTTCAGAGAAACATTATTTGCAAGTTAAAATGTAGAAAGCATTTAAATGTCCATCAGTTCATGAATGGATAAACAAATATGCGCTATTCATAATGAAATGATCTTTGGCAAGAAGAAATAAAGAAATGAAGGACTAATGCATGCTACAACATGGATGAACCTTAAAAACATTTTGCTGAATGAAGGAAGCTATGAACAATATAGCACATACTATACGTCCCAAGTGGTTGCTAGCTCTTGGCCCTCTTGTTCCAATCAACATAATATTATCAATGTAATGGACCAACATGATTCCTTGTAGAAGAGAAAGATGATTAAGAACTCTGCAACCTAAGTTATGACAAAGGGATGGAGAGTTAATATGCCCCTGAGATAGGAAAGTAAATGTGTGTTGCTGGCTTTGCCAGCTGCAAATTAAATTGCTCCTGATAGGACTTTAGATAGATATGAAAAAATGCATTTTGTAAGTCAATAGATGCATACCACATACCAGGAGATGTGCGAATCCCCTCAGAGAAGGAAACTACATCAGCAATTGGACCCACTACTTGATTAAGCTAATGGTAATCCAGCATCATTCTCCAAGGTGCATCTCTCTTCCACCTAGGCCAAATGGGAGAGTTAAGTGGGGATGTGCTGGCATCTTTCAAGCTCTTGGTGATGGCAAAAATCTCTTCAGTCCCTACAGGGATATGACATTGATTTTTATTTACTATTTTCTCAGGTAGAGGCAACTCTACACTTAGCTTTTCTGTTTCTTTTTTCCTACTGCCTCTTTTATTTTGAACTTCTAATATACTCTATTTCTCTTGTAAGAGAAACAATGTGCCATTTAAGCTTGTGTGTCTGATTTACTTCACTTAACCTTAAGGGCTAATGATGCATTTTCCTACAAAAGATTCAAGTTTATCCTTCCGTATGGCATAGCAGTACTTTGTTGTGTATAAATATCTTCTTTTGCTTTTTATTCCATCGGTTACAAGCCTATAGGGTGGTGGCAGCCACACTTGTGGTGAGTCTTCCTACAGAAGAACGAGCCACAGACACACCCAGAACTGCTCTAGTCAACCCTTAGGAGGTTCCTAATCCCTTTACACTGACATATCACAATGAACCATCTCACTACATCTTCAGCTTTCTTCATGTTTCATTTGTGACAGTATCTCACGAAGTCGCTAAGTTACCCAGGCTAGACTCCATATTTTGGCTGTCCTGCCTCAGCTTCCAAGAGTTCTGAAATTAGACATATGACCACCTCACCTGGCTCCAAATCTTTCAAAGACTAATAGTGTATTAGAGACTCCACTGAAGAAGTTCTACATTTGAAAGCAGACTCAGAGGTCGTGGGAGAAGAGGATTCAGGGAGAGGGCACACCCTGGAACAGAGCTGGGTGGGGCTGCTGTGGGCAGCAGGGAGCCAGGGGCTGAGCGCTGGGGAGGAGTGAGCCCCGCTGCCTCTGACCCAGCGTACCAAGCTGGGGACATCTGTGTGCTGAGTGCCGTGTGTCTGTCCAGGCGTCCTGGTCACAGGGAGAGCAGGTCAGCAGTCAAGGCCCTCAGGAGCCTCCATGAGCAACAACACCAGGGAGCAGTGCAGCACCTGGGAGAAACCACTGTGGCCTGGAGATAGAGTCCCGGGAGGAGAGGAGGCCGCCTCCGCTGGGGGCCGGGTGCGCCTCTGTCACCTGCGGGCCGCTGGCCTGGGAGGACTGCGTGCAGAGGCCAAGGGGGATGAAGGCAGTGCCCAGGGATGTGATCCTCCTTGCTGTGAGTCAGGCCCTGCCACCAAGGGTCCCTTGCATCCTGTTCCTGGGAGTTGGAATTGGCCTGGCCCTCGGGGCAGATGTGGCTCATCGTGCTTGTATAACTCCAGCTCATCAGGAAGTGTCCTTGAGACAGAACTCTTAACTTCCCCTGTGCTGCACTCAGGAGGGACAGCCGTCACCTCCCAGGGCATTCACCCTCCATTTGGCCTTGAACTTGGTGGAGGCTTCAAATCTTTTAGTAAAAAGCAGAAATCTTCATTCAAAATTAAATCTAATTCAAAATCCCATTTAAAATTAAGTCAGCTCAAGGCAAAATGGCTACGGTGGCCAGGAGCCAGAAGGAAGAAGTGGGGTCCCTTTGTGAACATACGGGAGTGGGTTTGGGTTATGACCTCTGTGCAAGCCTGGTCCCGAGGCCCGTGGGGCTGCACAGGGGCCACCCGACTGCTCAGGTCTGCCTGCGTCCAGCCCAGGTGGCAGGGCTTCTGAGCTCAGCCCAGAGCGGAAGTCTGTTTCCTGGGGGTGCTGGTTCTCACTTGGAGCCCTTTCCCCCTTGACCCCAGAGTGCTGGGAGATTGCTGTGGTCGGGAGAAGGATGTCACCGTGTCCCCAGCTGTGGAGGCCCAAGTGCTGCTGAGCTCTCCAAAGCTCTCGGCAGTTACGGTTCAAAGCGTTGGTGCACAGGTGACTGCACAGCATGGCGTGACCGGGCAGAACTGCGTGATGGAGATGACATCGTGCATCTTCCTTTCTGCTCAGAGCTGCTGTCCTGTCTCCTGGGCTGGGAGCCTGACCTTCCTGCTCTCTCCCTGGTCCTCACACCCAGCCTCTCCCGGGATCAGACCTCCTGACCCAGAGCCCTGCATCTCTGCCATGTCTCTGCGGGGACCCTCCTGAGGCCCAGGCCACCTGCAGTTCTGGGGACACCTGCTCTCCTGCCTCACTGTGCGGCTGCCTGGGGGACAAATACGGCTGCCATCAGGTGCTTGGTGCAGCAGGGGCGCCCCAGCTCCCCAAGGTGTTCACACGGTGCCCAGAGCTCTGACCTTGCAGGGGTGTTGGGTGGGCCCAGCCGGGCAGAGAACTTGTAATGGCCCTGGGATTTCGTGGCCCCAGGTAAGGGCCATCCAGATAAGAGCCGGCCCCTTTCCGTGTAGGCCTGAGGTGGCCTGGTCACAGCCGTGCGGGCCGGAAGTTCCTTGGTCACGGCCAGCGCAGGCATGAGGCTGTGCGTCCTGCTGGCCGCGCTGGCAGGTACCTTCCCGGCGGCTCCTGGGCCTATGGGCTGGCGGCTGCCTGGCAGCAGCCCTCGCTTTGAGCGTCCAGGGGATGTGGTGCTGGGTGGCAGCTTCTCCATCCTTCATTTCTACAATGTAGTCTCCCTGGACTTCACGGTGCTGCCTGCGGGGCTACCATCCTCAAGGTGAGCCTTGTCCCTGGGTCCCCAACGCTGTGGTGGGACCGACCCCCGAATCCTGGTCCTCCATCCCTCCCGGTGCTCGGGACCCTTTCTGTGCGTCCCTTTCTGGCCTGGCTCCTGTGCAACCAGGACCATGTTGTGTGCCTGAGCCCCTGGGCTTCGGGCTGGGCAAGTGTTCCTGTGTCTCCTGCTCCTGTGTTGTGAACAGGGCCAGGTGAGACGCACGTTTCTCCCACTGACTGAGTAAGCTTAATGCCTCTCTCCATGAGTGGGACTCAGGTTCCTCTGGCTGCTCTCCCTTCGCCTGTTTCTGTCCTTCAGTTCCCAATGCAGCGCTCCAGAAATGCTAATGTCTTCCACTGTTCCTCTGTGACCCTCACTATTATGTTGTTTGAAATTTGATGAATAACAATTGTTCCTATGTCTGGGCATAGGAAAGTACAGAGACATGTTGATGTGTGTATACACCATAGAAGGGTTAAATCAGGGTGGTCAATGCATCCACCATGTCACATGTGTACCTTGTTTTTTGTGGATGCCAGTATTTAAAGTCTACTCTCTTTGTAACTTTGAAATACATGTTCATTACGGTGATCTTTAGTTACCATGCTTGGTCACTAGACTTGGCACTCTTTCCTCTTGTCCAACTGACTGTCCCTATGACCAGTATCTCCTGTCCTCTGCCAACTTTATGGTTTGTTTTTTGTTTTCTCTGTATTGGGGATTGAAAACAGGTCATTCATGCTCTGAAATATCCATGGCTCATTTTGTTTTTGTTGTTGCTGCTGTTGTTGTCCTTCTTCTGCTGCTGCTGCTGCTCCTCCTCCTCCTCCTCCTCCTTTCCTTTTCTTTCTCCTTTTCCTTCTCAAGACAGGGCCTTGCTAAATTGCCTACATTGGGCTTGATCTTCCAAACCTCCTGCCTCAGCCTCTCAGAGTGCTGGGATTACAGGTATGCCCTACCACACTCCAACCTCGGCCCCCTTTTTCTGTTCTGAATGATGCTGTGTGCATTTCTGTGCACAAGCTCTATGGGAATGCATGTTCTCACATGTACTGTGTGTGCCACGCACACAGGCATCACTGACTGCCTGCCTGCCCCGTCTTCCCTCTGCCCACTGTGACTTTGGGCTTCTCTCCTCAGCATGTCCAGCTGGGGCTACCGGGTGGCCCAGAGCTTCGTCTTTGCTGTGGAGGAGATCAACAGGAGCACCCACCTGCTGCCCAACCTGACACTCGGCTTCTCCATTCGCAACTCCGGGGACTCTGTGCACGGGGCCCTGCACGAGACCATGGCCTTCCTCACGGGGCAGGAGGACCCCGTCCCCAACTATGCGTGCCACCTCGGTCCACCCCAGGCCGCCCTGGTGGGGGACACGCGCTCAGCCCTGTCTGTGGCCATGGCCAGGCTCCTGGGGCTCTACAAGTTTCCCCAGGTGAGTCCTCAGTTGTGCCCCTTTACAACCAGCCAGGATAGCAGAGAGGTCGAGAGGATGGCGACACTGAGCTGCTTTGCTGTGTGCAAATCTCTGCTGTCACATTCCACTCCCAACTCTGCTCTTCCCTACAGAACCTTGTTATGGGTGAGCTCGGATCCCACCATCTGGATAAGCAGACAAGTTCAGGTCAAAATCAGTAACGGTCCCAACTCACTCAGCTGGGAGGAGCTGGCACTGGAGCTGGGGCTTGAATTCAGGCAGGGAGATCATGCCACTATCCCCGGACTGGGTTTGAGGAGGTTCTCAGAGCTGAGAGAAGAAACTTAACTACCCCATGTGTAGAATACATTTGCAGCTTCACTGCCTCCCATTCTTGAAAGAGAATTTCCAGGACTAATTGCTCCTGGAAAAGGTACAGGAGAGGTTGTATTAGGCAGAAATGAAAATGTACACACAAAGAAATACAGTTCAGGCCCGCAGGAGAGAGCATTATTTTCTAGAGATGGCTACATTTATGTTTCTCTTGAGGGGGAGGAAACACAAGGAAAATTGGCCCGCATTCCAGATGCATACCAGCCTATTTACAAGTCTATTTACAAGGCCCACATTTTTTACAGATTCCATTGGAATATAAACATTCCTTACATTCTTTCACTGTGTTTCTTTAACTGAGGATCAGGTTCCTGGTCTTTATTTTCTCAATTAAGCCAATTCATTGACATACTTTTCCTGTGATTTGGGTGTGGTGAGTCTGGCAGAAAAGGATCCCAGATATAACAAATGGAATGCTGCTATGGATCACGTTGGGTAATTACAATTGTGTCCCAGAAGTTTCAGTGTTCCTCAAAGTAAAATTTTTAGTTATGATTCTCCTTGTCTCCTTCTTCCCTATTTCATTTCTTATATCCTAAGCCACTTTCCTCCCCTCAGACTTCTCTTTCACTGTTAAGGGTGCAGAAGGACAAAGGGTCCATTTACTTATAACTGCTTCAGTCTAAAGAGGTGCACTGATCTTGCCTACCCAGGGATACAAAGTCTCAGCCTGACTGATTAAAGAGACGGAGAATGTTGGGTTTTGTTGTTTGATGAAACTCTCATCCTTTGATAGTCTGGGAAAGTGTATAAGGACATTACCAAGTTATTGATGGTTATGTTTCATTTTATAAACTTGTTAAGCAAGGCTAGGTCAGAAATAAAAGGCAGAATAATGAATAGCTTCAATAAAATGACAGACTTCAGTAGCACTTGGCACAAGCCTTTTATCTTTAATATTAGCCTCTATTTGAGGTGTGTACCCTAATGAAACAGGTAGAGTGTAAAATCATATATATGCTTCCTGTTTGATAAATTTAATTTTTAAATTTTCATTATAATAATGGTGAAGGAATACACTAAACAAAGGTGTGTCTGTTATTGTTACATTAATTACATTGTTTTGCTCTCATCTTTATAATTTCCCTCAATTTCACTTTTTTGCTTGTTGTTTCTCAACTACCTTAAGATTTGTCATAAGGCTGTCTATTTAAACCCGCTGTACTTCCCTAATGTAAACACTGATTGAGATGAATTTTCTTCTTAGAAGTGATTTCATAGTGTCCCAGAAGTTTCACTGAATTGTACTATCATCAACTTTCAGAACCTTTTACATTTCTTCCTTTATTTCTTCTGTGACCCACTGGTTGTTTAAGAGTATAGTGTCAATTTTCTAAGAACTTTTGTCTTTTCCTGACATTACTTCTGTCATCTTTTCCTATCTTCATTGCACAGTGTCCTGATAGTATGCATGATAGCATATATACTTAAATTTACTTAAGCAGGTTTTGTGGACTATTACGTGATATATTTTATAAAAATACCATGTGCTGATGAAAAGA
The DNA here is from genome assembly GCF_000276665.1 of Chinchilla lanigera. Classification (NCBI taxonomy): domain Eukaryota; kingdom Metazoa; phylum Chordata; class Mammalia; order Rodentia; family Chinchillidae; genus Chinchilla; species Chinchilla lanigera. Next base: position 741,995 of record NW_004955584.1, read on the forward strand.
ATGTATAGTCTGTGGTAGATGGGTAGAGTACTCTGTATATATCAATTAAGCCCATATGTTCAAAGGTGTGGTTCAGCTCTAAAATTGCTCTATTAGTTTTTTGTTTAGTTAACCTCCTTGTAAAACTAGGGAGTTAAAAACCTCCCACTATGATTATGTTAGTGTTTATTTGATCTTGTTTTTGTTTTATGAAGATAGGTTCTCCAGTATTTGGAGCATATATGTTTATCAATGTTCTCTCTTCTTGTTGGATTGTTCCCCTAACTAGCATGTAGTGACCTTGTCTCTTCTAATCACTTTTAGCTTGAAGTTTACCATGTCTGATATTACCACCCATGCAATTTTGGGGTCCTGGTGTATTAGAGGTTGTTTTCCATCCTTTAATTTTTAGTCTATGAATAACTTTTTGGATTAGATGAGTTTCTTAAATGCAACAGAATGTTGGATTCTGTTTTTTAAATCCAGCTGGGCAGTCTGTGTCTTTTAATTGGAGAGTTGAGGCCATTAACATTGAGAGATATTACTGAGATGTGTTGGTTATTTACTGTCATGGTCTTCTTTGTCTGCTGGTGAATCCGTGTTTTTCCTTCCCAGATATTTTTTGTTGCTGTTTACCTATTGACCTCACTGGTTTCCTCTGTGTTTTTAGCTGTATCTCATTCACTATTTCTGTCAAGAATATACATAAGTGGGGGCTGGGGATTTAGCTCAGCGGCAAAAGCGCCTGCCTGGCAAGCGCAAGGTCGTGAGTTCGGTTCCCGGTACCGGAGAAAAAAAAAAAAAAAAAAAAAAAAAAAAAAAAAAAACAATATACATAAGTGTTGTGATAGTCAAGGCTTACAAGGGAAACAATTTAATACAGGACACATAATTTAGAGGGTTATTTTATAATATTCACCCCAAGTCAAATGTAAGAGTGCAAGCAATCTGTCCACACACTAGAGACCCTGAGAATCCAGCTGAGGGCCTAGATCCAATGGCAATGTCTTGCTGCAAGTCAGAATCTGAGAATCAAGAATCTGAGCTGGGAAAAAAAAAAAAAAAAAAAGAATCTGAGCTGGGAAGGCCTAAAGGTCAGTGGTGGAAGCTAGAAAGTCTGTGCCAGCGGGATGCAGGATCTGTGCCAGCAGACTGAAGAATCTGCACTGGAACCAGGAAATGACACTAAAAATAAGGACCAGAGCTTTCCCAAAGTAAATTGCTGCGATCCTCAGCAACAGGGTGTCCAGGGCTCCTCTGGTGATGAGTTCATATCAGGAAAGCGAGCATAACAAGCTTCTTCAAGAGAATCAACAGCTCACCACTTACCCTCCAGAGCCAGGAAGCAATGCTGAAAAGGACCAGAGCTCGCCCAAAGTGAACCGCAGCCATCCTCAGTGACAAGGTCCTGAGCTCCTCTGAGGATGAGAACAGTGGGGTTCATATCAGAAAAGCCAGCATGACAAGCTTCTCCAGGAGATCCAACAGCCCAAACTCATCATCTCCAGTTCTCTTTTTAGGTTGCTGGCAACAATCTTCAGGTGGGCCTTTCACACCCAGCACCATGCTGAGTCAGTTCAGCTGGGTATTGCAAGTTAACCATCAGTTGTCAATCCACCACAAGTGTTTTCTCTAGAGAGCATTTAATACTCATGTATCTTCTGATCTTATCTTTTTTGTGGAAATACTTTCTTTCTCTATATACTTGGAACAATGCCTTTGTTGTATAAGTTAATCTGGGTTGGCAGTTTTTTGCTGTTAGGACTTGAAATACTTTGCTCCAAGGTCTTCCTACCTCTAGGGTTTGCATTGAGAAGCAATCTGTGATTCTAATTGGCTGAACTTTCTATGGGAATTTTTGGGTTTTGCTTGGTTGTTTTTTATTTTAAAGAGAAGCAAAAAATAAAAACAATGATATGAAATTTGAAAACAAGATAGTAGGAGAGTAACAATGATTAATACATTGTATATTGTTATCTTCAAAGTAGTTGCTCAGATTACAAGATAGAGGCATGAAAAATAGATCAAACAATTTAAGAACAAACCTTTCCTTTTTGTTTTTATCTGGCTAAGTCTTGTGCAGTTTTTTGCTGGGTATCTGGTAATTTAATAAGAATATGCCCTGGTGAGTTTCTTTTTTTCATTATATTTGTCTGGTATTCTATAAATGCTGCTTATTTGTATTTTATACATTTTTATAGTTAGGAAATATTCTTCTGTGGTTTATGTAAACATGTTAGTGAATCCGTCTGTGCTATCTTCTAATTTTCTCTATGATTACCCTTATACTGGTTTTCTTGTCATCTAATAGCTGCTGGATAGTCTTTTCTTGTTGTCTTATTTTCTTCTTGCCTTCTTTGAGCTCTTTATCACAGTTTACTATTTCGTCCTCAGTATCAAACACTGTCTTCACAGTAGTCATTTCTGCAATGTATGAATTCTACAGTTTTATTTTATTTCAGGTACTTCTGTCTGACATCTTTTTGAGAATTTCATATCCTTGTTGAATCTGTTCATGCTAGCTAAGGTGGCAATCCATCCCCAGAACGGTGCAGGAAGTAGTGATCTGCATACAGTGATAGCATAACACCAACGTGAGCTTCCAGTCCTGTGTAACTCAGGCTGAACCTGGCCTCTGACTGCAGGAACCAGATCCATGATTACCAGCCTGTGCCTCTCAACGGGCCTTTCCCTAGTCTGCTCTCCAACTGTGGGCCGTTTCCTGTGGGTGTCCTCCCTCATTCACTATGGAAAATTGGCAGTGTGCAGTATGGTTTGGGGCCAAGGGGGCTTCCTCTGTGGCCCAGCTTCAAACACTTAACCCTGCCCTACAATGGTGTCCCCACCAGCTCTTGCTCTATGATTGTGGCTGCAGGGGCTGTACTGAGGTCACTGACCAACTGTTGGCTGTGAAATGCCACTCTGGAAACAATAGCCTGTATATTCCTTGTTGGTTCCAACTGCTGATGAATTTTTTCCAACCCAATGCAGTTCTCTGGTTCTCTATGAGCAAAAATGTTGTTAGTTTCACTTTGTCTACCAAATGGTGGCTTGCACCTGTTAGCAGTGCTGCATCGTCTCTCCTCGTGGTGTGATCTACTTCTTCTGTATTACTTAATCCTATTTTTTCTTCTGTCAGTTTCATCCTGATTTGTGGGTAACCACCACTCATGTCAATTCCTCTCCATGCTACAATTTTCCAGACTATGTCCTTCAGAAGCTGAGTTGCTGCCCCTTACTGCTCCATTCTTCCTTCAATAAAATGCCATGTTACTCTTACTCTTTCAAGTTTTTGTGGGAGATTTTGGGGAATGAACACCAAGGCCACACTCAGATCTGCTGAAGGAGATGAAAACAATATGCGATGGATGGGTCAACAGTAATGACCTGCCGCTGAAATGAAACGCACCAGTTATTAGCTTGTTTCTCCACAGGAGGCTGGTTCCTGTGGAAAAGGCTGCAAATCTGAGGCAAAAGAATACAATGTGGGGGCTGCGGATTTAGCTCAGCGGCACAGCACCTGCCTGGCAAGCGGGAGGTCATGAGTTCGATTCCTGGTACCGGGAAGAAAAAAAAAAAAGAATACAATGTGGCCAAATGACTGTCCCTGTGTTTCTTGAGAGATGATGGTGTCTGTGCATGAGATGTGGTTCTTACAGGAACAAGGCAGGAGGAAAGTCCAGGCCACCCAGGGCACTGGCCTTTTCTCACTGTCATTGCTGTGTCCTTATTTCTCAAACTATGACCAGTCTATTTCTGAGTCCTGGTCTTTTCTTCTGTGCCCTGGACCTCCCCACAGGTCAGCTATGCATCCACACTACCCAGCCTCAGTGACAAGACCCAGTTCCCCTCCTTTCTGCGGACCCGTGCCAGTGACCTCACATCC
>NW_004955584.1:747034-773198 GCF_000276665.1 Chinchilla lanigera
GCACTTCGGATGGTCCTGGGTGGGCATTCTGGTCCAGGATGATGACCTTGGGCAGCAGGCTGGCACTTTGGCCGTAGAGTTAGGGATAAAGACCCCCTGCTAAACCTGCTTTCTTCAAGAAGGTATTGCAACCTGGAGGCCTTTGCACCACAGATATCCATGTCCTTATCCCTTATCTCCTCATGCTGCAGCCCATTCAGGGCTTTCCCTGTGGCTTCTCCCAGCCAGTGGGCCCAGGGTGATACTTCATTGGACTTTCATAACTGTCCTCAGAGGAAGGGTCACACATGAGGTCTTCTTCTACAGAATCCAGAGGTTGGGGGCCAACCTGACAGTAGAAAGCATGTCGCTGGCCTGAGGAAGGCAGTACAAGTGTCTGTAAAGCTTGGATTTTTAACCTTCTTCCCCAATGTATGATGTCTACTGTCTCTGACACAGTGCCATCTGATGCACGGGAGGACAGGGAGGCTGTAAAGGGCATCTTCTCCACCTACTCACACAACAGGTGCACATCTTCTGCCTGGAGTTGGAAGCCTTCTCCTGGGATATGCTGCAGATCAGGGAAGCCATGTGGAGACAGGAAGGAAGGGGTGCTATTATAACCTTCATTCTAATTAAGAGACCTCTATTGGCTGGGGACTGAGAACACATATGGCTTTGAGTGGATGGACAGGACAGTGAGGGTGTTTGGCTGTGGGGCAGGGCAGAGAAATTAGAAATGCACCAGGATGAGATATGTGCATGTGGTGAGGTGGATGGCGGGGTGGAGAATGAGTGGAGAGAACAGGCTAGCTCTCAGGGAGAAGGAATCTGAGATCCAGCCTGCACAGGAAGCTGCTTTCACGGGAGGAGAGTGGTGGCTCCAGGGGCACCCTGGGCCAAGGCCCTGCAAAGGACAAGAGCCCAGGCAGGACTGCAGCTGGGCTGGGAGCAGGGGTTTGGCTGCAGAGGGCCTTCCATGGATACCTGCATGGAGAATGCATTGAACTCAGAATAGGACGTGAAGCTCAGGATGGGACACAGCAGACATAGTGTCCTGGGTTCCTGCCGCCATGAAACAGGTAATGAAAATTTAATTGATGACCGCCTTATAGCAGTAAGAATGATCTGATTCATTACTGAATATGGCTCATTTTTAAACTGCCCTTCTGATTTTACAAGTGCAAGTGCAACGTTTTCCTGGCCCCCGGCACCAGTTGGTGCTGCCTGGAGCTCCACCTGCCATCCCCAGCCGGGGCCCTGGCCAGGCTACATGTCAGCCTCCTTCCCCAGCTCCTTCACGCCCTCAGGAAGGTGCGCTTCCAGACCCCTGATGGGACCCACATGGCGTTCGATGCCAATGGAGATTTGGTGGCAAAATTTGACGTTCTCCAAGGGCAGCAGAGCCCGGAGGGCCAGTTCCACTTTGTCCACATTGGCACAATGGACTCTCATCACTCTTCAGGGGACAGAATGATGATCCACTTGAAGGACAATGTTCAGGTGGGTCCCTCGGCTGCACAAACGATCCCAGTGCTGCAACCTGCGAGGGGAGTGAGGTCCTGAGAGGGGGTGATAGGAAATTAAGAAAAAACTATACATGCATACTAAAAGGAAAGCTGAGACCAGGTGGGACCTGAGCCTCTGATGGGGAGGTAGTGACAATGTCTCAAACCCAGAGTCCTCATTTATACAAGGGAGAAGGAGGGAAATATATGATGGAGTCAAAAGTGCAAGGTCTCAGTATTTTGCTGAAAACACTGAAAGTGAAAACATTCTCAGAGCTGTCTGTACTGTAGTTAACAAGGAAGAACACCAAAGCGAGACACCTGCTGATGTGCAGCTGAGCTAGAGGTCAGCTTGTTTACACAGTCTGCCTCTGGCATTCCACATCCTTGGGACTGGCTTTGCTCTAGTCTCAAGGAGTTTGCCGACCTCAGGCTCAGCCACGGTTCATCTGCTCCCCACACCCAAGCCTAGGCCTCTGAGTTGGGGAAACTCAGGTTCAAGGCTCTTGTCGCTCTGTGAGGCATGAAGCGGATCTGGCTATAAATCAAGCCTGCTGTAGCTCAGCCATGGTGCTTGTACATAGTGGACTCTTCCATGGGGGTGGAAAGGCATTTACTCCCCATCAAGCCTAAAATCACTGACCTGGGTACAGTGGCGCATACCTTTCATTCCAGCTTCTCAGGAGGCTAAGGCAGGAGACTTGCAAGTTGAAGGCCAACCTGGGCAATTTAGTGAAACCTTGTCTCAAAATAAAAAATGAAAAAGTATGGCTGGTGATGTCACCTGGGGGGTAAGGTTCTTATCTCGCTCTCTCTAGTAGAGAGAGAAGAAAGAAAAAAGAAAGGAAAAGAAAAAAAAAGAAAAGATGAGAGGCACACTACTTAGGTCAACTAGGTCAGCATCAGGTGTAGTTCATTTTCTCCACATCTGTCTCAGGGTCAGGCTCATGGGCACCTTGGAGGTCACAACTCTTCCTCCACACCCATCCCAGGCAGCACTGAGAAGGCAGAGCAGGCTTCTCCTATGACTCACTGACACATGGTCTTACTGCTGGTGTTGGTGTCCCAGACTGTTTTGATCCAGGACCACTCTAGTTCCCTCCTCTGCAACCTGGTCTGGCTCTGTCCCTCCAGCATCTTCAGCATGGTGAACTTGGGTTACCATTTGCAGATCAGAGCTCCATCCCTGAATCCTTCCTCCGGGCACACAGCTGCATGTTCAGAGGATCCTGTGGGCCTTTCCACGAGTATGGGCTGAGGCTACTGTTCTTTTCTGAAGAACACAGCACTAACTCTTCTATCTGAAGCTATGGTTGTGCAAATCACACTGTGCCAAGGTGTACATGTTCGTGTGTGTGTGTGTGTGTGAGTGTGTGACAGAGAGACAAAGAGCGAGATGGTTTGGACCCAGCACCAACAGTTCCTGATGTGGGACCCAAGAGCGATGTGCACAGGTTATGGTGAATGTCACCTTCACGCCAGGAGTCAGGTGGACCCCCTAGAACAGGTGCTCAGTGCCTTTCTGTGTGGTTCCTCTGTCTGGCTCCTGACAGCAGACAGGACCTTTCCCTGCACACTGCCTGTTCCAACACGGAAGACACCTATCTGCTCTGTGGAATCAGGCCACCCCTAGGCCCCAAAGAAGCTCTCTACTGATGCCTTCACATTGTCCCCAGGTGCCCAGCTCTGTCTGCAGCACAAGCTGTGAACCAGGATCCAGCCAGATCCCCCAACAGGGAGCTCCCCACTGCTGCTTTGAGTGCCGGCCCTGCCCGGAGGGACAGTTTGCAGACCAGAGAGGTGAGTGGGCAGCTGCATTGTGGGGCATCAATGGCAAGTTGCCCTCAGACCCCTACTCACATGGGGTGCCGTAGGGCCTCCATTCTCTGGGAACTTTTGGTGCACCCTAGCTAAAATTCCACTCTCACAGTTATACTCTGGAAAATATGTCCTGATCTGCAGCCCACGGACAGCCATGGTGTAGATGGTGCCCCAAGGAACCCTCCCCTCATGCGCACTCTCACCTCTGCCTAGCCTACAGCAGGGTGACCCTGCCCTGGCCACCACATTCTGACCCTCAGGCTTTCTATCCATGGAAGGCTCAGTGAGACACCTGTGCATCTCACAATCTCTGCTGTTTGTGTGACATCCACTCCCGTGGGTTTATGGTAATAAATTCCACAATCCCTGGCCCCTTATGCCCCAGAAATACATTTCCTCCCAGCGCTGGAGGTAGAAGTCTGGGATCTTGATGTCAGTGAGATGGGATTCTTGAATCCTCTCTCTTGAACTTGTACGTGGCCATGTTCAAGTGTACTGAATAGCAGTTTGGGGTAGAAAATGCCCCTCGTGTCTTCCCGGGTTCCCAGTCCTTTCTTCTAAGGATTCCAGGCATGTTGGATTAGGCTCAACCCAGTAACCTCATTGAATCTTCATTTAATTACTTCATTACAATTTTCTTATCCACAATTACAAACACTTTCTTATGTTCTAGAGGTCATGACTTCAATAAATGAGTTTTGAAAGACATTATGCAGACCAAAACACTTCTAATAAAGCAAGGACCACAATCAGCAGCCCAGCCTAGTCAACATAGTGACTTAGGGAGACCCTGTGCCAAAATAAAATCTAACAAATGGGCTGAGAATATAGCAAAGCACAAAGGCCTTGGGTCCAATTTCTTGTATAAAAACAAAATATTTACAACCATATAAATATGTAGGGCCTGCATTTTTCCTACTGCCTCTGACTCTTAATGCCATCTTCACTTTAGGGGTGACTAAGAATAACCCGTAGATATGGAACAACCAGAGCTGCTCCTCGAGGGCCTGGTGCAAAGGGACCCTTCCAGAGCTGCTCTTGTGCAAGGGGCATACCTAACACGGGTTCTGTGTGTCTCCACAGACATGAAGAGCTGTCTTCAGTGCCCTGCAGAGCAGTACCCAAGCCAGGCCAGAGACCGCTGCCTTCCCAGGACAGAGACCTTCCTGGCCTTTGACGAGCCCCTGGGCCTTGCGATGACCTTGATGGCACTGACACTGGCCAGCCTGGCATGCCTGATCCTCGGGGTGTTCCTGAGGTTCCGGCACACACCCGTGGTCAGGGCCAACAACAGAGCCCTCAGCTACGTGCTCCTGGCCTCCCTGACCCTCTGCGCCCTGAGTCCCTTACTGTTCCTTGGCCGCCCCTCGCCCGCCACCTGCCTCCTGCGCCAGACCACCTTTGCCGTGGTGTTCACTGTGGCCGTGTCCTGTGTCCTTGCCAAGACCCTCACTGTGGTAATGGCCTTCAGGGTCACGAGGCCAGGACAGAGGGTCCGCGTGTGCCTAGGACCCGGTGCCGCCGCCTCTGTGGTCCTGGTCTCCTCCCTGACACAGGTCATTCTCTGTGGGGTGTGGCTGGCCACCTCCCCGCCCTTTCCCCACAGGGACGCAGCGTCGGAGCCTGGCCGCCTTGTGCTCCAGTGTCAGGAGGGCTCTGGTGTCGCCTTCTCCTGCGTGCTGGGCTACCTGGGCCTCCTGGCCACAGGAACCTTCTCTGCGGCCTTCCTGGTGCGGGGCCTGCCCGATGCCTTCAATGAGACCAGGTTCCTCACCTTCAGCATGCTGCTGTTCTGCAGCGTCTGGACAGCCTTCCTGCCCCTGTACCACAGTGCACGGGGCAAGGCCACGGCAGCTGTGGAGGTCTTCTCCATCCTGGCCTCCACTGCAGGACTGCTGGGTGGCATCTTCCTCCCCAAGTGCTACCTCATCCTGCTGACACCTGAGAGAAATACCGCACCCAGTTTGAGACCCGGGCCCTGGGCTCAAAGCGGCTGTGGGAGTCTCCTGGGACCAGCACTCTCCCCGGGGCCGCAGCACAGCCCCATCTGAGCCAGGCCTCCAGACAGCAGCCCGATCCTGGCTCTAAAATCTTGGTTTCTATTCTGACTTGGAGAATTTAGTATCCATCAAGTGATACACAGATAAATGACCGTGATCTAGGGGGCTGGGGATTTAGCTCAGTGGCAAAAGCGCCTGCCTGGCAAGCGCAAGGTCGTGAGTTCGGTTCCCGGTACCGGAGAAAAACCAAAAAAAAAAAAAAAAAAAAAAGACCGTGATCTAGCCACGAATTAGATAGTATGTGTGATAAGAAGGATGAAAGGATTAGTGGATACTACAGCATGGATGAACCTTAAAAATGTTATGACAAGTAAAAGAGGCCAAATGCAGAATACCACACAGTGAAAGATTATAGTGGCTTGCAATATCCCAGGAGGGAAATCCATGGGACACAGTGTCATGACTTTCTGGTGTTGAGGGAGGAGAGTTTCCGGTGATGAGGAATGGGTGCAGACTTTCTTTAGGGGATGATGAAGTTCTCAAGTTGATTTTGGTCACAGTTGTCCAATGTGTGAAGGTAGTAAAAACTATGAAACTGCATACTTTAAATCACTGAATTGTGTGTTTTAGAATTTATATTTCAATAAAGTTAGTATTTTATAAAAGGAAAGGAATTGTCAATCATAAATGGTGAGTTTCCATTATCTCTATTTTTTTGGTAGTATTTCGACAATAAGAAATAATTTAGGCAGGGTGTGGCAGCACAGGCCTGTAATCCCAGCACTTGGGAGGCTGAGGCAGGAGGATCGTTGCAAGTTCAAGACCAGCCTGGGCTACAAAGTGAGCTCAAGGCCAGCCTGACCTGCACAGTGAGACCTTATCTCAAAAAGACAAAATAACAACAATAATAATAATAATAATTTAGCAAGCACTGACATACAGTAAATAGCTCCTAAATGCAATACCTAACAACCATAAACAACAGAATATAATTCAGCAATAGTAGCATAGGGTTAACTAAGTATCTAAAAATTTAAAAAACCTCATAGTGATGATAGTAAAGATGAAGGGGTGGGGAATAGGAGAATGAATGTAGCAAAAGTTGAAAAATAAAGAAAAATAACATGAGAAGGAACAATGTAAGATAAAGGATCCTATTAAGGAGGAAAGAAAGTTAACAGAATTATATAAAAGCAACAGAATGGAACAAAAAACAGCACAATAAAGGAAAAAGAAAAAACACAAAAATTAACGAAAGAGGGAAACCAACATCCCCTAAAACCAACGAAAAAGAGACTAAAAATATTCCTCCATGTGTTTTTGTTGTCATTTCTTTTCTTTTTTTCCTTTTTTGTTTTGTTTTCTTTTGAGATAGGGTTCACTATGTAGTTCTGGCTGGCCTTAACCTCACAATGCAGCACAGGCTGCCCTCCAACTCACCATGACCCTTCTGCCCCGCCTCCTGACTGCTGGGTTTATAAGCCACCACACCCACCACACCCAGCTTCCCCCATGTTTTTGTCGGAGCAGTTTCTTTCCTGGGCCTGCAGGACTGAGCCAACCAGACAGAAGGGAAGGACAGTTTGTCACTTCTGAGGCCTATTTTGTTTCCACACTGACATTTCTCTGCACCAATGCTAAACTCTGCCCAACCATTCCCACTGGGATTGGTCATCCATGGTTTCAGTCCCAGGGTTTAGCCACGCTGGCAGATCCGTGTTCCTGTTCCTGTGGGAATAGTCATGACTTTCTCTGCCTAGCTCTCTGGCCTATGGCTTTATGAGCACCAGCCTCACTCCAGAGGCCCACTATGCCTCAGACTGTGGTAACCTTACAAGCCAAGGTGTACCCTCCCTCATGCTGCTAGATGGGAAAGTAGCCAGTCCCCTTATTTCTGTGCTGGCCGTAGGCAGCTGCCCATGAAGGCTCATGCAGACCACCAGACTGAGCCAGCAATTCCAGACCCAGCCACCTCTGCAAGTCAGGCATGACAGGCCTTGCTTCTCACCATGTAGGCTGAGGCACCCATGCCCTTTCCAGTCTGAGCTTAAATTTCTCACAGTCTATGTGTAGCCTGTGGTCTGTCCATGACTGTCATGTGTTCATCTCCCACCCAGTCACTGCAGTAGGGTGGCACCAGGAACACTCAATGAAGCTGCACTGTAGCTCAGTCTTAAGCAACCCCTTCTCAAAATGGCTCCTGAGTAAACCTTCTCAAACATGGCAGGTGCTGGACTGGATTTCTCCAACTCCAGCCTGCCATCCAGGCATTACTTTCAGAGTAAAACCTCACGCTGCTTTGCAGCTTACAATTTACAAAAGATGTGGGCTCTTCTTGGGGCTGGCACTCCTGGTCCAGTATGTTGTATCTCCAAGGAGCTGCTGACACTCTCGGGGCTTACCTTGTGTCGGCAGAGGCAGGTCCTCCTCCCCGAAAGCTAGAGGATTCCAGACTATTGCACTTTTTGCCCTGACTTGCGCTCCATTCCTCCAGCTTTTCTAGTTTCTAGGTTTCACGTCAGCTCCCTCCTGATTCCCAGAGATCTAGTTATTTTTTTCTCTTCACCAAGTGGTCTCAATTCTAGGACCCAGAGACACTGTACTTTTCTGCCCCTCTTCCCTACCTGTGACACTGTTCTGGTCAATGTAGCACAGCCATGAGGCCCTGCATGCTGCTGGATACACCCCCAGGTTCACTCTGGGGACCGCGAAGGCTCGTGGGCTGGCAGCTGCCAGGCAGCAGCCCCTGCTGTGAGCACGCAGGGAATGTGGTGTCAGGGGGAAGTGTCTCCATCCCGCACTTCAATTACCTGCCGGACCTCAGGTTAAGCAGGGTCTAGGGTTCTTCAAAGACATGGAGGGCGGATCCCAGAATGTGAGCGCGTGGCTGGTTGTCCCACCACTGCGGATGCTCAGGGTTCTTTCCGTGCACCTCTCTCTGGCTGGGCTTGTGCTCAAGGACAACGTGTGTCTGAGTTCATAGCCCCCAGGCTCTTCCTCTTGCCAGTTTCTGTCCTATTGGTCCCAATGCAATGGTTTAGGTCTTCTTTTGTAAACAGCGTATGTGTTTTGCTAAAAATTTGCCAAAATAACCTCAGCTCTTTGCACTGCAGTGGGAAATGCAAGAGACTTCCACTGTTGCTGTGCCTCTGGGTGGTAGTATTATTCACCCCACACATACACTGGGGACTGAACCCAGGAGTGTTGCACTCAGGCATAATCACAGCAACTCCACCCACCTTCAGACTCTGAAACAGACTGTGTCCAAGTCGGTTAAGTGGCCCAGAACAGACTGGCACTTGTGACCTCCTGCTGCAGCCTTGCAGAGTGCTGGTATTACAGGCGTGCATCAGTACACCCAGCTTCGTGTTATTTTCAAAACTGATAAAAAGAAAAAAAACTGATAAATACTTGGACCTATGTGTGGCATACAGATATATAGATGCATGTATATAAGACAATTATGTACATGACCTATATTATATTCCACACATAGGTCATGTACGGAATAGCCTTATTCTATTATGTACATGAGCATCTACGTAACAGTGTTTAAATCAGGCTGATCAACGTATCCACTGACTGTGGTCAGTCACATGCATGCTGGTGAAAAGCCGGCCATGATCCCAACAGATTTCCTGCTTGCAGGCAGCAGGTCTACCCCGCAACCCCCGTTGTCTGGGCGGCAGCACGGCCGGTCTGCTGCAGCGTCCTGCCCAGCAAGCTCTCGTCTCCCTGACCCACATCACAACCATCTTTTGTTCCTGCTCGGGATCCTCGGTGTCCAGCTCCCGCACTTCTGCCACTTCCCTAGGTGAGGGCACCTGCTCCGTGGGGCTGCCCAGAGGATGCAACTTGAGGGGTAGTGGGAGGCTCAGACGCGCCCCAGCCCTTGCAGCTCCCCGAGCTCCACCTGTGGAGGGTTCCTGGACCCTGGGTTCTGTGAGGTCCAAAGATCCAAAGGCTCCAGGGGCCTGACAGTCTCTCGGAGGCAGCTTGAGTATGTGGCTTGGATGAGGCCAGACAGATGTGTGGGAACCAGGGGACTATTGGGCACAACTGAGAAACAGCAGCAGATGGGACGCTCACTCAGAACATCTTTGTGTACGTGTGTGCGCATGCGCGCGCACGTCTGTGTAAGCTTCTTGAACACGACAGGAGGGAGACGTTCACTCACCAAAGGCTGCTGTTCCCAGGGCTTGGGAGCAGCACAGGGCAGACGGGACATCAGTCAGACCAGCTCGGTCCTCCTGGGGCCCCAGCTGCCGCTCCCACCCCTGCTCTCGAGGCAGGCCTGCGTGGTGCTGGGAGCTCACCCAGGAGCCACTCTGCGCCAGAACCCCAGCACCTGCGCCACGTGAGCACTAGGCAGGGCGAGGCGCACGGAGGGCTGGGGAAAGAAGTGACCAGCAGGTGGGGAACACAGAAAAGACCGGAGTTTTTTCAGATCAGGGAACGGTGCCAAGAGAGGCAGTGGTGAGTTTCCACAAGGGGAACTGCATAGTCAGGGTGAGGGGCTGGGGTTTTATGAGGATTTGGGGATGGAAAAACCTCTGGGCAGCAACATCATCATCTAAAGGATGTTTTTGTGTGATCGCTTAGCACCTTACACATCTCCTAGAAGCACCCGTGTTGTGTTTAAATTATGCTTCCAGTTGTGATTCCAAGGCCACTCTGCTCTGGCTCACAGAAGGCCTTCGCTTTAGATGAGATGCGGACAAGGAGGTCGATACAGGTCTTTTAGAGGACAAGGGTTGGACTCTGGGAGGAACGGCCGGCCCTGACATCAAAGTTGGGCTGCTGTCTGAGGCTGCTACCAAGAGCAGGATGTCTCTGCTTGCAGCTTGTCTGTTCAGGGTTTGCATCCCTTTCCTTGCCAGTGAGTGGCTACTCGGGCCATAGCCACTGGCCACACACACCCAGAGCCGGCCCCTGGACCCAGAACAGCTGGGAGCGAAGGCCGCGGGCGTGCTGTCTGCTCCCTCCAGGCTGGCTCGGGCTTAGGGAGCGGCAAGCGCTCTGCCCAGCACCTGGCTGAGGCTACCTGAGGAGAGGTGTGCAGTCTGCCCCGGGACAGTGCCGGCAGCTCTGGGCCAACGTGGGTGCTGGCAGGCGGCAGGGATGGAGAGGCCACATCAGATGGTGGCCCGCCCTGCTCAGGATCCCAGGTGCTCCCTGCCTCTTTGTCTTGGCCACCAGCACCCACAGAATAGCCCATCGGGGCTTGAGCCAAGGAGGAACCAGCAGCTGCAACAGGGCCTTTGCACTCCTGTGGTTCCCACCAGATCTGATGAATTCCCACGCATGCCATCCGCACCTTGCTGCCTTCACACCCACCCAGCTCTGAACAAACCCTTATCCTTGATTTAGCTCAACACCTACCTCCACCTCATTCCACATCACACAGCACACATCCTCAGAGGAGCCGGAGGACTGCTGCATTCACGGAGTAGCCATCTGGCCAGCAGAACCTCCCTGGAGGATGGATGGTGCACTACACCCAGTGCACCTGAAATAAGGAATTGGACTCTGACATTTTAATTCACTGAAGCAGAAACACCTGGTTGCTGTCCACACACTACAATGTGGCAGTGGCCACCTGTGCCCTGGGTGTCACCTCTGCTGTCCTCTTTACACTTTCTGCCATGTCCTGGCTGAGGGAGGTGGGCATGAGGCAGAGGCCTGGAGGAGAGATCGAAGGCAAAGGAAAGGGGAAGGGCAAGGAAACACCTTCTCCAAACTCGATACCATGACCCGTAACTGAGGAAGCCATTAAAAACCATGAAAATGAACCGGGAGTTCTGTTTTGTAAACATTTGACCTCTGTGGTGATCCACTGGTGCGAGTGTGCACTGTCCAGGCCTTCCTGGAAGGGTTGGTGGCAGCTTGTATTAGCAAGGACATTCTAGAAGCTCACATTGGCATTTACCCAAATGTGGACAAAAAATTTACTACATTTACTACAGAAGTGCCAAAACCTGGTGGCATCCCTTGCCTGCCTCCCATCCCATGTGTAGCATTCAACTGTGGGACACAGTAGCTGTCCCTATTTGTTCAAGGGCACGGATGCAGTGTCCTGACAGAGCCTCCTGGTGGCCAGCAAGCCACATCAACCTTTCTGTGACTCTCCAAATGGTGGCCTTTATTTGCATGGGGGACCACCCTACCTCAAACCTTTAGGATTTTCATGGGAGAAAGCCATGATATGACAAGTGGAAAGGTGCCCTCCTGGACCTTTGTTTTTTCTTTTCTTTTTTGAGTTCGTGAGGATCAAACCCAAAGCTGTATCAGCAGGGTATGACAGGTTTGAGACAAGGTATTATAAATTCACTAAAGTGGCCCAGGCTGGGTTCAAATTTACAATACTCCTGCCTCAGCCGCCCAAAAATGTTAGGATTACAGATGTGGTCCACCATACCCAGTATGTTTTTTCAAATGGACTGATTTCTGCACCTCAGGTTGAAGTGATTTCCACAGGTCCGAGTGGTTTCCTCTTTGAAGGTCAAAGGCAGTATCTTCTCTCCATGCTCAGAAGCAGGACCCAAGTGGACCCCAGGTTGGAGGGTCCTGACATAGAGTACATGTCAGGAAAGATGGGGTTGAGAGGCTTGTGGGTGCAGAGACCTGTGGGTTTCTGGGTTGGGGGAGGGGTCTCAGGCCAGTGTGGGGTCCTGGAAGGTATAGGAGTATCTACGAGTCACTGGGCCATGGAGGACCAGGCAGCTGCCCTGGCCTCTGCTAGGGGGAGTGAGGAGGGCTTCACAGCTGGCACCAGGCCCCTGACTCCAGCGACTTGTCTGAGGTTCTGGGATGGGGAAGGGAGCTTTGTGGGGGCCAGGCAGCTTGGGGCGATACACGGGGGCTGCAGGACAAAGGAATAAATAGGTGAAGCCACACTTAATCCCGGCTAGAAGCTGAGACAAGGGTATCACCAGCTCAGGTCCAGCCGGTACCACTTGGTGTATTCAAGAACACGTTGAGCATTATAGCCAAACCCTGCTTCAAAAGAACAGAAACAAAATTTTCCAAATTAAAAAATAAAAATATTTATCTGAAATATATTCAAAGTATTTTAAATAAAGTAAATATGGCACACAGTGATAGTAACAATATTTGCTGTTTCTTTGGAATTTAAGTTTAACCGCACCTTCTACATTTTTACTCACTAAAATTGGGAGCACTACTCTGGGGTTCAGTTACATTAAAAATTACTTAACTACTATGTTAAAGATTTTAATATACTAAAGCTGAAACAGCAGTACTAACAATAAACGCACTGTTATCTGAGATTCAAGTCTCACTGGGCTTCATGCGTTTTGTTTTGTCTGCTGCTTGAGGCAGGGTCTGGCTCTGCATCCCAGGCTGGGCGGGAACGCATTCCAGTCTAGGATTACAAGAGCGGGCCACCACGCCTGGCTGGTCATGTATGTATTCTTAAACTAACTGAATTCGAACGAAGTTTAATAGTTACATGGACTGCAACATGGATTCCATTCCTTTACAGTGTTTGATATTTTCTCGAATTAAAAATTTTAAAATTTCAGCTAAATCTGACCCGCAAATGAATCTTTTGGCAGAAGCTAATATGACAGGGGCAATCTCTCCCAGAAAAGCACACGGGGAACGCACAAAGCGAGAAACCCCGTCTACTCACAAACTCCAAGCGACACCCTGGAGAGAAGCACCGAGAGGCCGGGAGGGGCGGCGCCTCGCACGACCCCACGCGGCGCCCACGCTCCTCGCAGCGAGAGCGTGAGGAGGGCGCCGCGCTGAGGTCGGGGGTTCCGGCCCACTCTCGCGGTGCGCGGCTGCGCTCACAAATACACGTCCTGCCCCGGAAGTAATAAATCTGGGCGGTCTACGCTGAGACACTTCCCTGGCCGTGCTCACATCCGTGCTCACATCCGGCGCGCACGCGGGAGGGACGCGCTGCCCACGCGCGGCTCCCGGACCGGCCCCGCCCCCGACGCGGCGCCACCCGTCGCCCACGGAGCGCTAGCCAGGCCCACACTACTCCGGGCGGGAGGAGGCCGGCGGGGGAACCCGGGCGGCGTCCGACTGGGCCCACCGTGCTAGCTGCTCGGTCCGCGCTCGCCCGCTCTAGGGAGGGACAGACCGGAAAGCCCCAAACCGCCATCGCCGGCGAGCACCGAGGGCTTCTGGGAAATAAGGCCCGCGCCTGCGCGTGGACGATTGGAGGGCGGGCGACGGGAGAGTGGAGACCCGGAAGTCGCTGCCGAAGGATGCTGGGAGTTGTGACTTGCATTCGCCCTGCGGGGTGCTGGGGGTTGTGGTCACCCCACAGCGCAGAAGTCGCAGCCTAGCCGCAAGGTGGCGTTGGCAGTTGAGTTCCACAGTGGGCGTGCTGGGAATTTTCGGCGGCCAGAGGGGCGCCAAAAGCTGTGCACTAAACACCCAGGCTTTCAGGAGCGTGCCTTCATGACCAGTTCCTAGAAACAATTTTTAATATGAGTGTGTGTAGGGGCTGGGGATTTAGCTCAGCGGCAAAGCGCCTGCCTGGCAAGCACAAGGTCGTGAGTTCGGTTCCCGGTACCGGAGAAAAACCAAAAAAAAAAAAAAAAAAATGAGTGTGTGTAATAGAAATATATGGAGAACTGGGTTGCCGCATTTAGCAAATAAAAATACAGGAGAATTGTTAGTTAAATATGAATTTCAGGTAAATAATGAATACTTTTTGGTGTGACTGTGTCACAGTAGTATATCTGAGGTATGCTTGTACTAAGTACCATATTAAATACTTTTTTTATTTTAAAGGGAATAAAAAAGCAAAATAACAACAAAGACAAAAATAATAATGATACAGGATTTCAAAACAAAACAATAGGAATTAACAATGGTTGTTATATTACATACTGTTATCTTCAACGAAGTTGCTTAGCTTACCAGATGTAAGAATAGTACATCTTAGTTTCGTTATGTCCCAAGATCTATTTGGACCAGAGTTATGCTTAATTCTAACACCAAACGTTTTTTAAGTGACTAATGTTTTATCATGGTTTTAATGTATTGTAAAAGTATACATGGGACATGTATTTAAAGTATTTAAAAACTCGACTTCAGATGGGGTGTGAGATGGCACAGCCTCAGACAAATCTGGGCGGGGCTGCTGTGGGCAAGAGGAAGCCTGGGGCTGCAGACTGGAAGGAGGGGGCTCAGTTGCCCATGACAGAGCCCAGCACATCCTGGACATCTGTGCGCTGAGTGCCGTGTGTCTGTCCGGACGTCCTGGTCACAGGGAGAGCAGGTCAGCAGTCAAGACCTTCAGGAACCACCGTGGAGTGGCAGCACTTGGAAGAAACCAACAAAGCCTGGAAATAGAGTCCCACGAGGAGAGGAGGCCACCTGCACCGGGGACCTGGCTGTGTCTCTGTCACCTGTGGGCTGCTGGTCCGGGAGGGCTTTGTGTCAGCACTGGCTGTGCACAGAAATCCCCGGGACCCAAGTGCTGCTCAGGGCTATTATTCTTGTGAGTCAGGCCCTTCTGTGGACAGTCCCGTGTCCTGTTCTCAGGAGTTGGAATTGGCCTGGCCCTCGGGGCAGAGGTGGCTCATTGTGCACTTATAGCTCTGTGACCCCCTTGGGAAGGGGCCCTTGAGAACACCTGACTTAGTCTGTGCTGAAGTCAGGAGGGACAGCTCTGACCTTTTAGGACACCTGGCACCTAAAGCCACATGGGAGCCGCCTTGGAGACAAGCAAAGGTTTCCAAACATTTCGTAAATACCAGCAACCTTCTTCCCAGTGAAATCTAACTGAAAATTCAGTTTCAAAAACAGATGAGGTCAAGGCAGAACTGCTGTGTTGGTCAGGGCCAGAAGGGCAGGAAATGGGGTTCCTTTGGCGGGTGATGACAGTGTCTGGTGTGAGGTCATGATGGTTGTGCAGGCCTGGTCCTGAGACCTGAACATTGCAGAGAGGCAGCTGTCATATTACCTACCCTTGTCTGTGTGGGTTCAGCCCAGGGGCTAGGGCTTCTGACTCAGCAGAAGCCAGGAGTCTGGGTTCTCTGGGGCACTGGACTTATTTGGGTCTGGTTCTCCCCCTTGCCCAGTGCTGGGTGATGTCCGAAGGTGTTTGTTCTGAGATAGAGATGTTAGTTGGATCTCCACTGTGCTCCCAGGAGGCAGATCCTGCTAAATTCTCAAGATACTCGGGGTTTACAGTTCAGTGCTCTGGTGCACAGTTGACCTTGCACGTACTGGTGTGACCTGGGCAGGACCATGTGTCCACTCACACCTGAGGTGGCGATGACATTAGGTAGCTTCCTTCCTTTACAGATCCATGGCTGCAGCTCCTGAGCTGGGATTCTGACTTTCCAGCTCTGTCCCAGGTCC
Source organism: Chinchilla lanigera (assembly GCF_000276665.1). Classification (NCBI taxonomy): domain Eukaryota; kingdom Metazoa; phylum Chordata; class Mammalia; order Rodentia; family Chinchillidae; genus Chinchilla; species Chinchilla lanigera. The sequence goes on from NW_004955584.1 coordinate 762,696, forward strand.
TCACAGCCCAACCCCTCCTGACACCAGGCATCCCTGACGCAGAGCCCTGTATCCCCACTCTGTTCTTTTTGGGACCTCCCTGGGGGCCACCAGCCAACTGAAGCTCTAGGGACACCCAGTCTCCAGACTCACTGTGCTGCCACCCTCAGGAACCAGCATAGATTTGGGCCTGTGGGTCCTCCATTCAGCTGGGCCACCTCACTCCCTGAGGTCTGCAGAAGGTGCCCAGAGCTTCAGGCTTTCATCAGGAGAGGGAGCCAGGGAGGAAAGGGGAATTCTAATGGCCCTGGGCCTTAGTGACCCAGGTGAAGGATGTCTCTATAAGACACCCAGCCCCCTTCCTGCACACCTGAGGTTGCCCAGTCACAGCAGGAGATTGCTCCGCATGCAGCCTTGCAAGCATGAGGCTCTCTGTCCCACTAGCCATGCTGGCATGTGCTCTCTCGGTGGCTCCTGTGCCCATGGGCTGGCGGCTGCCAGGCAGCAGCCCCAGATTTGAGCGCCCAGGAGATGCGGTGCTGGGCGGCAGCTTCTCCATTCTGCAGTTCCATAATGTTGTCCAGCTGGACTTCAGGACACTGCCAGCAGGGCTGCCTTCCTCAGGGTGAGTGGGGCCCCGGTTGCCCAAAGCTTTGGTGGGCCAGTGCCAGCACCAGGGCTCTGCCTGGTCCTCTATCACCTCTGATGTCGCATCGCTCTCTGGCCTGGCCCCGGTACCTGTCTGAGCTAATGGGTCCAAGCTTGGGCGCTCACTCTTGTCTCTCTCCATCTCTGGTGCTGAAAACGAGGCCAGGTGAGAGGTAGGAGTTTCATTACTGAGTAAATGTGGGTTAATACACCTCTTCCCGAGCTGTAGTCAGAGCTTCTCTCTGCCTGTTTTCCCTTTGCCAATTTCAGTCTTCTGGGTCCAAATGGCTGTTCTTTTGTGAACAATATATGTGTTTAATATTGCTAAAAAGTGGGCAAAATGACCACTGCAGCACTTTGCATTCCCAGCAGAACCAATGAGATTGTGTTGTTCCACTGTGACCATCACCGGTATTGTAATGTGTGTTCCACCTGGAGATTGACTCCAGTGATTCACTCTGAGCAACAATCAGAAACCCCCTTCCATCTTTAAATTCTGACACAGGTGGTCTCAAAGCCACCAAGTTGTCACAGTGAATTGCAACTTGCAACCCTCTTGCCTCAGCTGTGTGGAGTGCTGGGATCGCACGCATGCACCAGTGGAAATATGCATCAGTTCTCATGCAATATAATCACCGATGCTGTGCTCTAGACCCTGACTCTTCCTTGCTGACCTCCTGACACTCTGTGCCTGTTTCTGGCATTATCCATCCTGTCTCCCACCCCTGTGTCTCTTCTGAGTGATGCTGCCACGCTCATCTGTGTGCACAGGTTCTGTGAGGAAGTGTGTTGTCTCCGTCTTGCATGTTCCATCCACACAGCCATCATTCACTGCCTGCCTGCCCCGTCTTCCCTCTGCCCGCTGTGACCTTGGGCTTCTCTCCTCAGCGTGTCCAGCTGGGGCTACCGGGTGGCCCAGAGCTTCGTCTTTGCTGTGGAGGAGATCAACAGGAGCACCCACCTGCTGCCCAACCTGACACTCGGCTTCTCCATTCGCAACTCCGGGGACTCTGTGCACGGGGCCCTGCACGAGACCATGGCCTTCCTCACGGGGCAGGAGGACCCCGTCCCCAACTATGCGTGCCACCTCGGTCCACCCCGGGCCGCCCTGGTGGGGGACACGCGCTCGGCCCTGTCTGTGGCCATGGCCAGGCTCCTGGGGCTCTACAAGTTTCCCCAGGTGAGTCCTCCCCAGCGCTGTCCCTTCAGAAGCAGGGAGGATGGCGCTGAGGCCGAGGGGGTGGTGGCACTGAGCCGCCGTGCTGTGGGGAGGTCCCTGCTGTCACATTCCACACCTGACTCTGCTCTCCTCCACGGAATCTCACTGTGGGAGAACGCTGGTCCCACCACACGGGTGAGCAGGCAGCTTTGTATCAAACTCAGTGATGGTCCCAACTCACCCAGCCAGGAGGAGCTTCAGCTGAGGCTCAAATCCAGGAAACTGGGTAAGGCGACCAGCTTCACCTGTACCCCATGGGTGTCGCTGAATTGCAGACCCTCCGTGTCGTTCCCAAGACAGCGGCCATATGAGGCTGCCACGTATCCCACTGCCAATATGAGCTCTTATTTTTAAGAGAGGAATGGAGATGTAATGTGTAGCATGAATCCACCTGTTCAAGGTGAGCACCTTGATGGCTTTTAGCACTATCAGCGTGGCAACCATGGCCACCATCAATGTGAACGTTTTCCTCACCCTGCAAAACATCTCCAAACCCAGCAGCCAGCCAGTAGCACCACCCACCCCAAAGCCACCCATCTGCATTCCATCTCTGTGGACCTGCCTTTGTGGACGTTTCCCTGGGTGGGATTAGACAGTGTGTGGTCTGGGACTGGCATCTTCCCTGGGCAGTGTCACAGGTCATCCACACTGTGGCCAGTGTCAGAGCTTCACTCCTTTTTAGTGACAATTTGTATTCCCTCTGTGCACAGACCTTATCTTGTTCACCCACTCGGCAGGTCATGGGTGTTTGAAGCGCTTGTCCTTCGGCTCCTGTGATGCTGTTTCTCTGCATGTTCACATCGTCTTGAGTGTGGGGTAGAATCACTGGGCCCAGTGTTACTCTTTTGAATTAGTGTAGTGTATTCCTTGGCCCCTGTATGACGTGACATTCGCATCAGCAGTGTGCAAGGATCCCATTGAAGCCCACCTGGTTTTTACCTGTGAAGCCTACGAAACTGAGTGAGTCCCTCTGTCCTTGCCGCCTCCTGTGAGGAAGGTAACTGTGCAGTGGAACCTGACAGTGACAGAACTGGTTGCCTGGTGTTTCTGAGAGGCTGTGTGGTTGTAGTGCAGGGCTACAACCAAAGGGCTGTGATGATTCCTGGTAATATTTCTTGCACTACTGGAGTTCTGTTCGGGAAATGTTTGCCTGTATCTACAGCTTCAAATGTTTTCCTACTTTATCTTTCAGTAGTTTCAGTGTTTCTGTTTTTATTTCTAGGTCTTTGATCCGTGGTGATTTGATTTTAGTACAAAGTGAGAGATATGAGCCTGGTTCCATTCTTTGTGTTTCTCACCAGTTCTCTTAGCACTGTTTGTTGAATAAGCTGTCTTTTTCCTGTGAATCTTTTCAGTTCCTTTATCAAAGGTCAGGTGGTTCAATAAACCTGGGGTTTTTGTCTTCCCTATTCTATTGGTCTACATGTCTATTTTTATGCTGTTTTTCTTCCTATAGCTTCATTGTATAACTTAAAATCCAGGATTATAATTCCTCATGCTTTTCTTTCTGCTAAGGATTGCTTTGGAATTCTCAGTCCTTTGATTCTATACAAAATTTTTCTATTGATACATGTTCATAGTACATTATGATTACATTTATCATGGAGAGTTGATACATGTACGTGACTTTTTCAATTCCTTTCTTAAGCCCTCCCCTCCCCTCTCTCTCCCTAACTGTAGCTCTTGGACCTCTTTATGCATATATTTTTTCCTTCTTGTAAATACATGTTTGTAGTAGACGACGATCACATTTTTCATGGGGACTTGGTGCATGTACACGGCACTTCGTAATCCCCCCTTTTTTATTAATCTCTTTGTCTCCCCTCCCTTATCCCTCCCTCTGTCTTTAAGTTTCCTTCCCAGATGACAAAGATCCATTTTGTTATTTACTGCTGTCTGTTCTTTGTTTTGTACTTTATTTTTATATTGGCGTTCTCATGTAAGAGAAACTGTGTGCTATTTTAGCTTGTGTGTCTAATTTACTTCAATTAACATTGTGTTCTCAAGGTGCATTAGGACTGTGTTTTCTAGTTCTATGAAGAATGTTGTTTGTATTTTGATAGGAATTGCATGAGAAGGATGTATTATTTTTGGCAATATGACCATTTTGACAATATTGATTCTGCCTAAGAATAGGGGATGTCTTTCCATTTTCTAATGTCCTCTTCCATTTATTTCTTCAGAGTACTATAGTTTTCATTATAGAGGTCTTCCACTTCCTTGGTCACTCTTATTCCAGGTACATTATTTAACTTTTTTTGTAGTTACTATGGGTGCAATCACTTTCTTGATTTCTTTCACTGAGGGTTCATTTTTAGTGTATAGAAATGCTGTTAATTTTTGTTAATTTTTAATTTTGTATTAAATTTTAATCTATTTTGTATCCTGCCACCTGGACAGGCTGCCTTATCAGCTCTAGGGTTTTCTTCTGGCATCTGTGAGTCTTTTGTATGGAGGGTCGTGTCATCTTTAAATAAAGATAGCATGACTACTTTCTTTCCTGTAGGTACCTCTTTTATTTCTCTGTTTTCCTTCCAGTTTCTCTGGCTAAAATTTGGTTACTCTATTGTGTAGGACTGGTGAGTGTGGAAACACTTGTGGTGTTTCTGATTTTACGGGGATGTAGTCAGCTTTTCCCCAGTTACTATGAGGTTAGTTGTCAGCTTGTCACAGATAACTTCCCTCAGTTTGAGGTGATGTCTTATACGGATATTCTTCAGAGTTTTCATCATGAATGAATGTTGGGTCTTTTTTTCTGCATCAGTTGAGATGACCAAGTGATTTTTATCCTTAATTATATTTATGTAGTATATTATATTTCTTGATTTACAGATGATGAACCACCCTTGGATAACTGAGATGAAGCTGACTTGGTCATGATGTATGATTTTCTTTTTTTTTTTATTTTAAAGATAAAAGAACAAAAACATATTGGGTTTTGGGGGGGATTTTTTTTTATTTTGAAGATAAATGATTTTCTTTTTGAAATAGGATTTCGCTATGCAGTTCAGGTTGGCCTTGAACTCACTATGTAGCCTAGGCTGGCCTTCAAATATCATGGTGATCATCCTGCCTCAGCTGGCAGAGTGCTGGGCCTACAGGTGTGCACCACAACATCAGGCTTGACTTGTGATCTTTCTGTGAGGATTTTTGCATCTGTGTTTGTCAAGGACCATAGTTTTCTGTGTTGTGTGTGTTCTGGAGTTTTTGTTTGCTGTCTCAGTGTAATGTTGGCAGGAATGAGTCTAGCAGTGTTCTTTCTGTTGTGACAGGCCAGTTCACCAAGAAAGGCACTCACAAGAAAAACCAAAAAGACCAGGAAGGAACAAAGCTTTATTAGAGCCAGCTGACGGATCGTTCCCTAACCCAAAGTTAGAGATGTCCCTGCAGCCCAGGGTCTCATCTTTGTTTTAGTACATGTCAGGTTTCCATAGTAACCATTACTTCATTTTCAGGACTCTCACAAGAATGTCACATAATTAGCACAAAGTTTACCTTCCTCCCAGGAGGTCAGACAACCAAATTCCAATGACCTCAGTGGGTTCACTTTTAACCTACCTCCCAATTTGCTTTGTTTGTTCTGTTCCCAATTTATGGCTTTGCTCTGCTGTTACTCAAGTAGATAAGGGTAGGTGGGTGTGGGGGTGTCAACTACAGCTTAAGTGAACTCTAAGTGACCTCTCTTACTATGAAGTTAAAACCGAAAAATGGAGTTTCTCTTGCCCTATCATTTCCCCTTCAATTTTGTGTGAGAGTTTGAAGAGTGTTGGTATTAGTTCTTCTTTGACGTTCTAGTAGTCAGGGGTGGATCCATTTGGTCCTGGGCACTTCTTAGTTGTGGAATTTTGGGCACTACATAAATTTTGTTGCCCTTATTGGTGTGTTCAGGATTTTTCCATCTTACTGGTTCAGTCTGGTAAATCACGTGTCTAGAAATCTGTCCCTTTCTTCCAGATTCTCCAGTGTATCAGAATATAATTTTTCAAAATCATTTTATATATTCTAGACTTCAGTGGTATCTGTTGTGATTCTAACTTTTTATTTCTAAATTGCATTGACATAGCCTTTGCTTCTTTTGGTTAAGTTTGGTGAAAGGCTTATTGATCCTATTTATTCTTCGAAAGAACCAAATTTTTATTCATTAAACACTCGTATTTTTGTTGTCATTGTTTTGAGACAAGGTCTTTCTGTGTAGTTCAGGCTGGCCTCAAACTCACTATGATGCCCGGGCTGGCTTTGAATTCCATTGCACTCTCCTGTCTCAGCCTTGAAAGTGCTGGGATTAAAGATATTTATGACTATGCCCTGCTATCACTTGTATTGTTTTTAGTTTCAATTCCACTGATTTCCACTCTGATCTTCTACAATTTCTTTCCATAATTTTGAATTTGGATTGTTCTTGTTTCAATAGAACCCTGAGATATATCATTATTTAATTTACTTTGGATCACTTTTTCTGAAATAGGCACCTCAGCTCAAAACTTCTCTTAGAACTGATTTTGTTGTCTCCCAGACATTCTGATACATTGTATCTACATTGTCATTTGGTTCTGAATTTTCGGTTGGCTGTTGTGAAGAATGTGTGCTCTGCAGTTGTTGGGTGAATCATTCTACTGATATCTGTTCAGTTAATTTGCTCAAAGATGTGGTTCAACTCTGATATTTCTGGGGTTTTTTTTTTTTGTCTGTTTTACTTGTCTATTTGTGAGTAGGGGTATTGAAGTCCCTCATTATGATTGTAATGGCATCTATCTGCTTTATGAGAAGTAGTTTTTGCTTTATTAAATTGAGGGGGTAACCCTTCATTGCATATATATTTACGATTTTTATTTCTTGCTCTAATTATTCCCTTTAGGAATATTTAATGACCTTTTGTCCATTGTGATCAGGTTTCTTTTGAGGAGTGGAGTAATTACCCCTGTTTGCTTTGGGGGTCTGGCTGCAGGAAGTATGATTTTCCATCCTTTCACCTCTAGTCTATGTGTATCTCTGTGAATGAGGTGTGTCTTTTCAAGCAACATAATGTTGGGTTTTGGTTGTGATTCAAACTGCTCGTCTGTGTCTTACCTTCATGTTTCTCAAAGGAGCAATTGTGTCCCAGCTCTGATCCGGCCTGGGTGAACAGCTTCTTTGCTGCCCAGGAGTGAAGAAGAGCATGGGACATACTTCTTAGAAGGACAAGTCTGAGAGGAGGTGTGCCCCGCCTCCTGGCGAGCTGACCCCCTCCCCCTGTCCTCATTGTATCTGCATCCTGAGTTTAGACCAGTGACAAGCCTGTGTCTGAGTCCTGGTCCTCCCTCCCATGCCCTGCTCTTCCCCATAGGTCAGTTATGCATCCACGCTGCCCAGCCTCAGTGACAAAACCCAGTTCCCCTCCTTCCTGCGCACTCGAGCCAGTGACCTCGTGTCTTCCTATGCTGTGACCCAGCTGGTGCTGCACTTGGGATGGTCCTGGATTGTCATCCTGGCTCAGGACGATGACTTTGGGCAGCAGGCTGGTGCTCTGGCTGCTGGGGAACTCGGAAAGGCAGACATCTGCATCGAATTCCACCTCTCAGTGCCTTCCCAGCACTCCCCTGAGAAGATCAGCACTGTGGTGCAGAAGATGCAGATCAGCACTGCCACAGGAGTCCTGGTCTTCCTGAACAACTCTAACTTCAAGCTCATCCTGCAGAGCCTGCTGGGTGTCCGTGTCCTGGGCCAGGTCTGGGTCAGCGAGGGCCTCCTACACACGGCACTTGCCCTGGCCATGCCGGGCATCTCTCGGGTCCTGCGGGGTGCGTTTGGCCTTCTGTGCCACAGAAACCGCGTACATGGGTTCCCTGAGTTCTTCGCCAACCTTCACCCAAGTCGGACCCCAGAGGACATGTTCCTGGGGAGGTTCTGGGAGGCCACCCTAGGGTGCAGGTGGCCGCATGGGAACGATACAGTGTCTGGAGCTGTGCAGCTGTGCTCAGGTAGCGAGAGTCTGAGCGGCCATGAGCATCCTTTCCAGGATGTGAGTGAAGTGGACATCGCATACACGGCTGTGTACAGTGTCGCCCACGCCCTGCAGGATCTGGTGTCCTGTGAGCATGGGGGTGGGGTGTGTGCAGACCCCCGGCACTTCCATCCCTGGCAGGTGAGTGGGGTTGCTGGGAAGGAGAGTGGACGTTTCCTGTGCAGTTGCTGAGGTCCACAGTGCAGATGCCCATCTACAAGGATGCCTGTGCCTGGAGCCCAGAGGCAACCGAGTGGAGCCCTGGACCAGGAGTCCTGGGGCCATGCTAGTTGTGTGACCCCAGATGGGTCCCACCCGTGGGGGGCGCAGCCTAGTAAATACAGGATGCCTGGTGAAATTTAGATTTCAGATCTACAATAAATAGTTTTTTATTGTCTTCTCAAATTTGAGTTTGGGTAATCAGTGAGCAGTGTTTAGTATAAGCATGATGCAAATTTGAAAAATACAGAACAGCAAATAGCATTTATTATAAGTGACCCAAATGTTCAGTGTATGATTGAAAGTTTTCAGTGCTCCCCACAGTTCCAAATATTGTATGTACTGAAGAGTCCTTTTTTCTTTTGTGGTACCTGGTATTCAGCCCTGAAATGCTCTGCCCCTGAATTTCATTTCCAACCACATTTATTATTTATTTTCCCACAGGATCGCCCTGTGTTACCCAGGCTAGAAAGGAATTTGCAATCTTCCCATCGCAGCTTCTTTCAGGGCTGGGATTACAGGCGTGTAACACCACATCCATTTAAGGGTCATTTATCAAAATCTGAAATTCAATGAATGACGATGCCTATGTTTCATTTGGTAAAAATAAGTTTTAGAATAAGTGGATTTCAAATATGGAGTGACATATGCTTTTATTTTTAAAAAGTCCTTTTTATGGTATTGTGGACCAAACCCAGGAATACGTTACTGATGAGCCTATTCCGCAGCACAGTTTTTCTTTTATTTCAAGACAAGGTCTGGTAAGTCTCTAAGTTGCCCAGGCCTTCTTATTTTCCTGCCTGTGTTCAGTTATTCTCCTGGCCAGCTCCCCTCTGGAGACCAAGGCTGCATGCACAATTGTTCTCAGGCCAGCACTACCTCAGTGGCATGGACAAGGGCATGTCCTGTCAAACCCACTCTGTGAATATGCCACATGCTGGGTAATATCCCCACCGTGGGTCACATCCGTATCCTCTCCCTCCACCTTTGCCTGACTGTACTTACCCAGGGCTTTACCTGTGGCTTCTACCACCCAGTGTGCTCAGCCCAATACCTCATTAGTCCTTGATGCTGTCCTCAGAGGAAGACTGAGACATGGGGGTCTTCCCTGAGTTCTATTGAACCCAAACAGGGGCCCATTCATCTTTAAAAAACAGGCTGCTGGACCGACGCAAGTGGCTCCAAAGTCTGTGAAGGTTCGATTTTTAACCTTTCTCCTCAGCAGTTGACAGCCACTGTTCCTGACCCACTGCCTTCTCACAAGAGGGAGCAGAGGGAGGACACAACAGTGCGTCTTCTCCACGCCTCAGGCGCAGATGAACATCCTTAGGGTGGAGTTCAGGAGCATCTCCCGGATACATGCTGCTGGCCACCAAGGCCAGTGGAGGCTGAGAGGAAGGGGGCACTGTCCTGACCTCCCCTCGGATCACGGGGCTTCTACTGCTCAAGTACGAAGGACACATGGGGCTGTGGACGGATGGACAGTGGGTTATGCCTGGCTGTTGGGCAGGGCAGACACGGTAGAAATGCATGAGGCGTGATATCTTCATGCTGCGATGTGGCTGAGGAGACCAGCCCTGGGTGAAGACAGACCTGAGCTCCCGCCTGGACAACAGGCGGCTTACGCTATGGAGGAAAGCCTACCAGTGGGGCTCTACTGGCCCCACCTAGGGGAGTGGGCAGGAGGAGCGACAGCTGGGCCGGGGAGGTCAAAAGACTGGGCTGGGCTCAGCAGGGTGGGTTTTCTATGGATGTCTCATGCCTGGAGTGTGCCCTGAGGTGGAGAGGACGGGAGGCTGAGGGTGGAGCACAGCAGGGCCGATGGTCCTGGGTTCCTGCCTCCACAGAACTGATAATGAAAGTTTAATGACTGCCTTACAGAGATACGGATTTGTTGTTAGATATGGTTTATTATTAAACTTTCCTTTTGAGTTTACCAGAAGTTAAAGGTGGAACATTTTCCTGGGCCCTGCACCCCATGTGCCTAATGGACCGGGTGGCCTTACGTAGAGCTCCACCTGCCATCCCCACCCGGGGCCCTGGCCAGGCTACATGTCAGCCTCCTCCCCCAGCTCCTTCACGCCCTCAGGAAGGTGCGCTTCCAGACCCCTGATGGGACCCACATGGCGTTCGATGCCAATGGAGATTTGGTGACAAAATTTGACGTTCTGCAAGGGCAGCAGAGCTCCGAAGGCCAGTTCCACTTTGACCACGTCGGCACCGTGTACCCTCATCCCTCTTCAGGGGACAGAATGATGATCCGCTTGAAGGACGGCGTCGAGGTGCGGGCCCTGGCTGCATGAATGGTCTCAGGCTGAGCCCTGGGTGGGGGGAAACTCAGAACCGGGGTCCCTGTCTCTGTTGGCATCATGAAATGGATGTGGCTGTAAATCAGGCTAGTGGTAGCTCAGCTGTGCTGTTTGTCCGTAATGGACTCCAGTGATGGTAGAAAGCTGTT
>NW_004955584.1:780297-782412 GCF_000276665.1 Chinchilla lanigera
TTGAGAAACTCACCCTGATTAAGGTTTCTGTTCCTTCCACCATTGTCCCACATCCTTAAAACCCATTGCCATATTTGTGTCTCAAAGCTCTGCTTCTAAGAGTTAGGAAGCTCAAGAACTTCTTTGTTAGTGTAGTGGACTTGTCCATGGGTCATTTTGTGCACCTTACCTTTAGGAGCCTTCTGAGGGTTCAACCTTGTGAGAGACCTAGAGGCAAATGGGTGTGGTAAGGGTGAGTCTGAGGGGGGTCAGCTCTGTCTTGCTGCGACAGCCTCAGGGATGGTCATGACTCTTTCCATAAGGAAGACACCGTTAGTTTCCTCAGTATAGAGCAAAAGGCAGTAACAGAACGATGAGGGAATGGGATGGACTCAGGAAAAGACTAGTGCAGTGAATTTGCCAGGTTAAAGCTAATCCTCCACAGGTGGGAAGGGGAATATCTTCCTCTGATAAAACCATCTCATCAGGATTTGGGTTCTTAATGTTCTCACCCTTGTCAGGCTTCTCTGGAGCATCTCCATCTCAATAGAAGGGATCCTATTCTTTTCCTGACCAGGGCACTTACTTTCAGTTCGGATAGCTTTGAGGCTGAGCGACAGGCTTAGGCTGTTATTCAGCCCGCGGGATTATGAGGGCTTGTGTTTGGGTTTCTGCCAAGTTCAGCCCCATGGCTAAAGTAGAGAAGATTCTCTTTCATGACACAATTAGAAACCTCCAGATGCTTTGTGCATGTTTGCAACTATGAATTTGAATCTTTGTGCTCCTTATTTTTCTTTATTAATTCCTCTTCACAATGAGAAGCATTTAGATTTTCTGTGCCTCTGTAGAGCTCATGCTTTTCCTGCACTATTTTGTCCAGAGATATTGAGCTATATGCCAGCATCATTATATTTCCAGCTCTTCCAGAAACAGTCAAAAGTACTGTGTATAAGCTGCTCTACAGAAGAAAATGGAAGACTGTTTTCGTTTTACAGTTCTTGTTAGTGTAGGTAGGCAGTACAGAACAATTACATTTGTTTCTGAGCACTGGTACTTGTATGTAACACAGCTCAGTTCTTTCTATTCCCCTCCACTCACAGTGTAATTTTTTTGCCCACATCGGATTTGTTTATTTTATGTCTCTATCAAGTTAATTATCATAATCACAGAATAATAGCCAGACTAACAGGCCCAAAAAACATTTGAACCACAGAAAACAATTATGCTAAATGAGGGTGAGCTTTTAGATGCGTTGAGCATGCTGGGCTCCAGTAACTTCCCCTGTCTGTGTTCCTGTTGTCCATCTCTTATTTTGAACTTTATATATTGCGTTTCTCATGTAAGAGAAACCACGTGCTGCTTAAGCCTCAGTCTGATTTACTTCACAGTCAGGTCTGCAGGTGCACCCATTTTGCTACAGATCACTGAAGTGTATCCTTCCGTATGGCATAGCAGTACTTTGTTGTGTATAAATATCTTCTTTTGCTTTTTATTCCATTGGTTACAAGCCTATTGGCTGGTGGCAACCACAGTTGTGGTGAGTCTTCCTACAGGAGCACGAGCCACAGACACACCCAGAACTGCTCTAGTCATCCCCTAGGAGGCTCTCAATCCCTTTACACTGACATATCACAATGAACCATGTCACTACATCGTCAGCTTTCTTCATGTTTCATTTGTGACAGTATGTCACGAAGTTGCTAAGGAACCCAAGCTAGACTCCATATTTTGGCTGTCCTGCCTCAGCCTCCAAGATTTGTGGAATTAGGCATGTGAACACCTCACTTGGCTCCAAATCTTTCAAACACTAATAGTGTAATGGAGACTCCCCTGCAAAAGTTCTTCATTTGAAGGCAGACTCAGAGGTCGTGAGAGAAGAGGATTCAGGGAGAGGGCACACCCTGGAACAGAGCTGGGTGGGGCTGCTGTGGGCAGCAGGGAGCCAAGGGCTGAGCGCTGGGGAGGAGTGAGCCCCGCTGCCTCTGACCCAGGGTAGCATGCGGGAGGGACATCTGCGTGCTGAGTGCCGTGTGTCTGTCCGGGCGTCCTGGTCACAGGGAGAGCAGGTCAGCAGTCAAGGCCCTCAGGAGCCTCCATGAGCAACAACACCAGGGAGCAGTGCGGCACCTGGGAGAA